>NC_079449.1:41530150-41540150 GCF_903798145.1 Danio aesculapii
AGAAATTCAAAGTTGGCTGGTGATCATCGTGGCACAATTGATATATTGTGTTTGACATTGATCATTTATGCTTTCAACATTTTTATACTCTTTATTTTATGTGCCTACTTCTCCCTTTTTCCATCTTTTGCAGGAAATTGAGCACTTCCTGTCTGTTGCATCTTGCGATTCTTTGCCCTTGGCCCGTTTGGAGGGATTGAAAGATTTGAAGAGGCAGCTTCACACCCATAAACAGCAGATAGGACAACTTTTGAAGGAATGTCATGGTCAGAATCATGGCATTGTTATACACTATTAGCAGTGTTATAATGCTTCATCTTAATATCTGCTGTTTGTGTTTGTTTAGCCGATCTTGACAGCTGCATTCTGGTAAATCTGGTTCTCAACCTTCTTCAGCTCTGTAAAATCGCAGCGAACCATCCTGGTGGAGGAGACATCATGAGTAAGTAAAAAGTTAAGAACCCCTAAAATGCCTTGATGAGATTTTTTTTGACAGCATATTTACTGAAGGGGTTAAACTTCTTCTTTCCTTTTTCTTTCTTCTGTTTTTTTAAGCATGAATTATGATGGGCACACATATCACAATACCACCAGTCTTTCAATACAAATAGTTTTGATTCTGGTGTATATAGACCAATTGCAAAAATTATAACTCTTTAAATTATATACAGTTGAAGTCAAAATGTTTAGCATTCCAGTACCTGTTTTTTATTTGTTTATTTATTAATTTTCAAAAATTTTCCCAAATGATGTTTAACAGAGCAAGGACTTTTCCACAGTATTTCCGATCATATTTTTCAGGTTATCCACAGGGTCTTAAAATGTCTTAAATCTCAAAAGCTAAATTTTAGGCTTTAAAAAGTCTTAAAATTACTGAAATATTGTGTTGTAGGTCCTAAATCTTTTTTTTTTTAGTCTTCGTTTTGCTTCGTACATTTATAGCTAACCGATCTGGCTATCAACACCAATACAACCCCTAAGAATCCTTCAGAATAAAACTTTAAAGTTTTTATCCAAAAATAGCATTTAATTACTTTAATAACGTGTGTTAAATAGTTCTCCTTTTATTTACTGCTGAGGATACTGACCTGACTTATCTTTTTTATTATTAAATTATTATTAATGTAGACTGAAGTAATCGACAGCTAAGTTTTGTTCTGTTCTTGATAAGGCTTATATATTTAAAATTAAAAAAAAAAACAATCAAACGAAATTACTATTATTGTATTATTAAATGTATAAAATTATTTCTTGAAAGGGCTTGTGAAAATCTTTTCTAACTGGAATATTGGAAAAAATCCTTTGCATTTAGCCCTGTTTACGTCTAAAATTTTAATGTTCTTAAAAATGTCTTTAAGTCTTAAATTTAACTTGGTGAAACCTGCAGAAACCCTGATTTAGTTTTATTTTGGCTAGAATAAAAGCATCATTAAAAAACATTTTAAGGTCAATGTTATTAATGTCTACAGAACAAACCATTGTTATACAATGACTTGCCTAATTATTTATTTAACTAAAATAAATAAGAGGTGTATGTGTTACTTTCAGGGCTTGACATCAACTTTTTTGATCACCAGTCACTGTGGCTAGTGTTCTCACATTAGTAGCCACTCGCCATTTTCACTAGCCACAATTTTGTTGCTGGGAAAATATATTCTATATGCATAAATTTGACTTTGACATGCTAGAATGACTTGATTTAGATTTTGAGTTATGTCCACACGCCTCCTCATTCAGTTCACTTTTGTGTGTCGTGTATGAGTTTACTCACTGTGCACGAGCTAATGGGTTATGGTTTCATAGTGTCGCATTGCAATTAGTTTTTATTTCCCATGACTTTTCAGAGCTCAAAATTAAGGATTTCTGAAATTTATCTCTGACCTAAAAACAAGCAAAATATAGCTGTATACATGTGCTTTTTATTCAACAAAACTTTTCTTTAGAAGACAAAAAACAATTGACATTTAAAAAAGAATTATTGTCATGCATCCAAACTGCACAGTAATCTCAGATCACCAGTTAACTACACATAAATGGGGAGGTAATCTCCTGTTAAAGCAATGTTATTCTAAAAAATGATAATGATAATAAAAAATTCATTCATTTTCTTTTCGGCTTATTCCCTTTATTAATCTGGGGTCGCCACAGTGGAATGAACCGCCAACTTATCCAGCATATGTTTTACGCAGCGGATGCCCTTCCAGCCACAACCCATCACTTGGAAACACTCACACACTTCCATAAACACTCATACACTACAGACAATTAGCTGACCCAATTCACCTATAGTGCATGTCTTTAGACTTGTGGGGGAAACCGGAGCACCCAGAGGAAACCCACGCCAACACAGGGAGAACATGCAAACTCCACACAGAAATGCCAGCTGCCCCAGCTGAGGCTTGAACCAGCGGCCTTCTTGCTGTGAGGCGAGAGCACTACCCACTGCGTCACCGTGCTGCAATTAATTAAACCATATTAACAAAAATAACTGTAAGCAAAAGAAAGCAGGTGAAAAGCATACCGTGTGTGATAACGAAATGATGATCACGCGCACATGGTTAACGTTAGGCCTATTAATAATCTGTTTAAAGAATGAATAAAGCAAAAGCAACCGCTGCTGCTGCTTACAGAAAGACATTTAAAAATCTCTATTTCAAAGAGAACCAATTACCCCACTTGCGTTTCCAGGCACATTTGCTTCACGCAAGGAAAGGAGTGTGCACGCTTTTTAAACAGTCACCGACGAGTGATTATCCTCTCATTAGTCATTCACTTGCTTTCTTTTGCTTGCGTGACTACATTTATTTTTGTTAGTCGTGCTGTTTCTTGATTCTAAGGTCGCATTTTCACGCATATTGGGCCATCCTTATTGCCGAACGCTGATTTAAAAAAAAAAAAAACATTTAAGAGATATTTTCAACCAGCCAAAGTGGCTATTGTGAGTGACTGTCTAACTTGCCACAGTTGAAATCTACCCGCATTTGGCGGGTGTTAAAGAGGTGGTGCACAGTGTATTTTTTTAAGGCTTGTTTGTGTTTATAAAATGCAAAGCAATGTGTGTTCATGCTTCACTTGTAAAAAATCATGATATTTTTTTCATATATCTTACTTTGATTATATACACCTACTCTGCTAACATGAAAACAGCTGTCATATTTCCTAGTTCCTCTGAAAGGCCCGCCCTCAAGAGGCTCTGATTAGTCAGCTAACATAATGTGCTGTGATTTGCGGAGTGGCTCTACGTCACGCCCCTACATGGACGTGCTTTCGTGCTGGATAATCAGTGAGTCAGACCAGCTGTTAGCTGCATTAGCTGCCTGAATGAAACGTTCACATTAGGGTTGGGCCGATATACGATGCCATCGTCCATCGCCTATGGCCGATAGACAACATGATGCTGAGTCGGCATCGCCGATCCTCCGCCCTGCGCCCGTCGCAAACCCACTCGCGAAAAATACTAACTGAGACCTCGTTTGCGGGTCAGGTAGTTGAAACGGTAGGCTACAAATAATAAATTCACCTCCACCTATGACGACGTTGCCATCGTCCATCGCGATGTTTCACATTAGACATCGTATGATGCCAAATTGGTCGACATCGCCCAACCCTAGTTCACATATCTTTTGCGAGTTTGTTATTTAAGATGTAAGAATACACTGAAAGCGGCTGCATAGAGAGACACTGAAAGCGGCTGCATAAAGAGACACTGCACGTGCTGCTGAAGATTGTGGCTGTTTACAGCAGTCGAAAAAATATGAATTAGTAGCTAAATTATTAGCAGTGCCAAACAGCATTTCTTGTTGTTTACGTCCTCGCTACAACATACCGTTAATGCTACAAATTGTGCATGTAGTTGATCAATTTTAACAAATAAAAACACTTACAGGTTGTGGCTCACAATCCACAGCTTCGTCGGTTGCAGGAGTTTAAACCGAATTCAGCACTAAACTGAGAGAGATTCTGGAAGGTGTCCTTTGTCAAATGCTAGCTATATCTTTCTTTATAATTCTCTGGAACATAATTATAATAAAATTAAGCACTTCTGTCTTTGTGTCATGTCCTTTGGAAGCCCAAATACAGAAACAGAACAAGCTCTGTGGAAATAGCAGCGTTTGGACGGCATTTTATCTTTCTCTGCTATAACATAACAGAGCTTCTGGCCACGCCCCTTCACTGCGCAGGGTGTGAATGCACGTGACTGGAAGCCCTTGTGATCTCACTAGCCCGGATGTATTTTTTTGTAGTCCCCAAACTTCGTTCGCTGTAGGCTTTGCTAAGCTATCTCAGTAAAAGCCAATGTCTCACTTTGCATTGAACTTTGAGCATCTTACATTCAGAGATGTTGTTTACGTTAACACAGCTACATTACAAATCAACTAAAGTTTCAAATATGATATCGTAGTGGACCACCCCTTTAATGTCAAGCCCTGGTTATTTTAATTTGCTAAATGTTTTTATTGTTTTCTCCTCAGAGGCTGCTGGTCGGTGTCTGGGAGAACTTGGACCACTTGACTTATCATCCATTGCTTTGCACCATGGGAAAGACCAGCTGTATGCTAGAGCAGCCAAACTGTTCCATGATGTCCCACATCAGTGGATCTTCATTATCCTGAACTCCATGGACAATGCGCTCACAAATCACAGGCACTTCATTACAGCTTTATTTGCAGATGCTCTACTTGCATACCGATTTAAGATGAACTACAACAAAACTAAATAAAAAATATAGTGCATTTATTTTCAATGTCACTGCACCAATTACAGCTCAATTCTCTTTTAACCCATTTTTATTTCAGTATTGCAGTGCGTCAGACTGCTGGCTTGTGTCTAAAGGATATCTTGGCCACTCAGTCTGGGATTGAATTCGGGGAAATGCATAAAAGTAAAAGGGACCCTTTGCTGGCATACCTAAACCCCTTCCGCTCTTCCAAGATCCGGGTAAACCATTCACAAATACACATCTAAATTACTGTTACTTTATTATTGACTGCTTTTGGGTTTTATGTTTTTCAGGACGCCCTTTCTATCCCTGTAATTACATAGTATTCGGTGTACTTAGTACTAAAAAATTAACAAAATGTTCTTACTATTATAATATTACATAGAGGCTGAAAATATCCCTCAGCTTTCTAACGTCTATATAACCTCTAATGTATAATTGCGCCTGCTGCAGCAATGTTCCTTGATTATTATACCAGAAAGAGAGTATAATTCCTAGAAAATAGCACCTTTTCATTTTTGCTTGATCTTAGTACACAATGTATCTACAGCAGAGTCAAGCTTCAAATTGAAATATTATTGTAAGTCTTTGGACGTTTTTGCGCGAGATGCTAATGGTCTAATCTGATTTAGTGGTCTATGCTAAGCTAAGCTAATAGAGCTCCCGCCAGACCCAGAGATTGTCTTAATGGATTTCATAATGGCTTTACTCATCTTTAAACTCATCATTAAAATGTAGGGGACTTGTAAAATTTCCCCCCCAAATATATAAAAAACCTTTAATATGTAACATCATTTGGACACGTAAAATGAACTGTTTAGCCTTTTATCTGAATGTTTGAGTCAAACATCAATTAAAATTGAGTGAATATATGTTTTTAGTGATGGCTGTTTTCAAAGCACTGCTTCATGAAGCTTAGAAACCTTTACAAACATTTAGTCTTTGAATCAGTGGTTCTGAGTGCTTGTCAAATTTGCAAGGACACATGATTTCAGTAAAAGAAAGGCTTTGTTGTGTCATTTCTAAAGCATTTTGAAAAGTAAATGGTTGGCTTCCCATTGGTAAATCACTGAACAGCAGTGTTGGGCACGTTACTAGTTATAGTTACTACCAGAGATGTATAAAGTACTAGAGACCCAGACTTAAGTAAAAGTACAAGTGCTCTATCAAAAAAGTGACCTGAGTAGAAGTTGAAGTGCTCTTTAAGCACCATACTTAAGTGGAAGTACTAAAGTATTCAACATTTTTTGTACTTTTGTATTGCAAGTAGTTTATTTCAAAATTTACTACTCAAGTACTGAAAGAAAAGTACAAGTATTGTGTAATGTAGTTATTTTTGAAAGCAGTCAAAAGACATCATATTGTTTTGTTTATTTTAAATATCTTTTTTGGGGGCACGTGATTAAGCAGAACGAAAAGAAACGTATATGTATATATGTGTTTTTGTGACACACAACTTTGAAAGGTGTGTGTTAAAGCTCTTATAATCTGTCAGATCTGTGGTTCAAGCACGAGAGAAAAACAGTATCGTAAGACACGTTTCTTTTCGTTCTGCTTAATCACGTGCCCCCAAAAAAGATATTTAAAATAAACAAAATATATATATAAAATAAACAAAATATAAATATATATACGTATATATATATATATATATATACGTATATATATATATATACGTATATATATATATATATATATATATATATATATATATATATATATATATATATATATATATATATATATATATATATATATATATATGTATATACGTATATATATATGTATATACGTATATATATATGTATATACGTATATATATATATATATATATATATATATATATATATATATATATATATATATATATATATATATATATATACGTATATACATATATATATATATATACGTATATATATATATATATATATATATATATATATATATATATATATATATATATATATATATATATACGTATATATATATGTATATACGTATATATATATGTATATACGTATATATATATATATATATATATATATATATATATATATATATATATATATATATATATATATATATATATATATATATATATATATATATATATATATATATACATGTATTTCCAATTAAATAAATATATAATTATATTTCCAATAATATGTTTCCATTAAATCTCTGCATGACACTAAAAAGAGTTCCCAGACCAGTCGGAGTTACCAGATTGGTGGGCAAGAGGGCTGTTTTTCAGCTCGTTACCTTATTGGCTCACAATGAGTTTTATCCATATTTGCATCATTGATTCTGTGATCGATCTCATGGTCTGTTGAATAATGCCACGAATGTGCATTTATCCTGGCTATCTACATCAGGCTTGACATGGCGGCTCGGTTTCATCCTGGATCAGCAAACATGCAACGGACTAAGCCAGGAGGAGCTGATTAAACTAGATCAAGCCACACTTTTTCTGTTATCTTGGCTTTCTTCATTGAGCTTTTGTGCAATACCCCTCAGATGTCTTCATTTTAATGTTTATTATTGGTTTCAACAGGCTTTAACTCATAAAAAAAGCCTGTTCCTTACAATACATATCTGCTTTTTTTTTAAAACAGGAACCCATAATGGCTATGAATGTGACTCCAGAGTCAAGAGATCGGCTGACGAGTTCTGACCTCTGGTTGATGCAACCTGACGGACACAAGGACTGGTTAAAGAACCTGTGCATGGCCCTGTTAGACAGTGGAGGAGTGAGAAATGAAGCCCTGCTTCTCACCAGACCTCTCTGTGAGGTACATACTGTGTTTTGGTGATCCTGGTTTGGCAGATGAGTGTTCTTCTGAATGAAAGCCTCTGAGTAAAAACCATAAAGGATACACGTTTTCTCATAGATTTACTCCAGCCATTGTCTTCCAGGATTTTATATGTGACCTCTTATGCAAGTTTAAGCGCAGTTGTGTGAATATATCCAGCCTCTAATGGTAAAAATAAACAATTTTCTATCTACATAAACTTTGATTGACATTCTCCCTTTGTACATGTCATCAGAGGGGGATTGTCCCACCAGTTAGTGACGATCTCTCCTTCATTAACATTAACAGCCCTGAGTGGGAGGCAGCCATCCGCCATTAGAATTTTTTCTCACCACACCTGCTGAAGATAATTTCAGTGACTAAAGCCCTGTTTACACTAATACGTTTTCGTTTTAAAATGCATACGTTTTGCTACGGTTACGCCTTCCGTCCACGCCGGAGTTTTCGAGTGCCGTGTTTTTAAAACGCTGAAGATGCCATTTTCGTTTTAAAACGTTGCTGCTCCGTGTCAGTGTGGATGGGGGAAAATGGAGACATCCGAAAACAGAGGCGTGACTGCAGACAGTCTGATTGGGGCTTTTCCCTCAATATTAAGTAGCCTACATGAAGTTCAGTCTTGCATCCTTTCCTTGTAAGTTCAGACTTCGCAAGTTTGATTTGGAAAACAGACTCCCAAGGACTCATCGGGCAAATCTTCAAAGGAAATAGTGTACTTTATAACATCATTCGTATCATTCTGGCTATGTTGTTTGACTATCTTAACAATAAAATGATAACATGATATTGACCTTATTCTTAAATGTGGAAGTGCACTTGTTTTTGCGATTGTTTTAGAACCTCTGATTCAGTTGCCTATAGGAGAAATGACTAGGAATAATAAACGGCAGAAAACGGTCAAACTACTTGCTCTACAAACAAGTGTTTGCATGACAATACAGACAAAATAGAATATTATAATAATTCAAAATCAGTTTTTCATCAAGCAGCAAAACGATCCGTTTTTAACGTCTAAAAATGAATGGAAGTGAATGAGACCGGAAGTCTCGAGCCAAAAAGATTCAAACGGCTGCACCTGCTTGTACGTGGAGAATAAGGTGAATAAGGAACTGCCTATTTTCATTTTGATATTAACTTAACAGACATTAAAAATGTTAAGACATCATGTAGCTACATATTTATATGACCGTCATCTTCACTGTATTTATATTTATAACAAAACGGTGCCTATAACATAAATACCTCCTTTCATTTTCAGTGAAAATACAAAACATAGCCTCTATTTTGCTGAATATCAGTTTAAATAATCAATCATGGCTATTAAAAATTATAATGTACAGTAATTTTATACAATACAGGACATAAAGGCAAGCAATCAGTCAAACTTGCAGAATCAGTGTACGTTGTTACGTTAATTAATATATTAACTTATATTTGCGCTCAGCCAAAACACGTTACCTGAGAACAAGTAATAGATTCAAAAGACCAAAGTCGGGGAATATGTTGTTGGATATAGACAACAAGATTAATTAAATATCACGTTTAACAAACATAGTGAGATTAGATCCAGCGGAAGATTCTTGATGAACCGTCCGATGTGCACAGCTCTCACCTGGGGTTTTGTGCTCAAAGCACGCGCTGACTGCCTGGAGATCAGACGCGAGTATACACTGCAGCGCACAGAGTGTGTACGTTTTCAGCAGTGTAGTGTGGACAGAGAGCTGCTCAGAAACGCTTGGTGAAACGCCAGTGTGGATGTGGATTGTTTTCATCATATTAGTGTAAACGGGGTATAAGAGGCATTATGAATGTGATGTATTTTTTTAGGATGCACAAAATAACACTTGAATCTACATAGACTGCCTTCTTCTGAGACACTTCTTTTGATATATTCAGTTTTTCACACATATAACTTAAGTCCTGTTTGAATTCGTTTTTATGCTGATGCAATGGTGTTTGTAGCTTCGCCCTCTTTTAAAAAGAGCACAATCTCATTTGAATTTAAAGCACCAGTCACCAAAATCACACAATTTAGATTAAAACCTAAACAGGGCAGTTTCAAAAAGTTATTAAAAATTATTTGTGAGGTATTTTGAGCTGAAACTTCACATAGACATTCTAGAGACATCAGCGACTTATTTTGCATCATGTAAAAATAATTTGTCCCCTTTAAAGGGTTCGTTCACTCAAAAATGGAAATTATCCCATGATTTACTCAAGGCATCTTAGCTTTTGCTTCTTTCAGTCAAATAAAATCAGAGTTATTTAAAAAAATGCCCTGGCTCTTTCAAGACCCTACAATGACAGTGTGTAGCTGTTTCTCTTCAACACTCCAAAAGAAGGCCAATAAAGTGCATCCATTTATAAGAAATAGTACCTCAGACAGCTCCATGGAGTTACAGCAGTGCATATGACAGTTAGCGGAAGTTACACAAAACTATTTAGAAAGTTTTAAACAAATTAT
>NC_079449.1:41542650-41567650 GCF_903798145.1 Danio aesculapii
AAAATTACACTGGAAATGTTTGAAAATATGGAAATATATTTAACAGACTAATGTGAATGTGACCACAAGCTGGAAATGATTATAAAATTATAATTCAACACTTGACGAGGACAGGACTTGTGTATCTTTTCTCTGTGGGACCCTGATTTGTAGATTGCATTGTTGATCATTTGTATTTAGTTCTGGTTAAACAGTTCAAATCAATTCTCGCTGATTGTGAAGTGTGAATTGTTTTGTTTTTAAAGTAATGAATACGGCACGGTGTGCGATTCCAACTTTTGGCTGGATCTGAATTATCTGGAGGTGGCTGGAGCCGCTCAGATGTGTTCTGCCCATTTCACTGCTCTCCTGTACTCTGAGATCTACGTGGACAAGATCAGATCCAACATGGAGCAGAATCGAAGGTACAGTACTGCCAGAAACCCCAATACATGCATCCAAAAGCTTAGGCAGCTGACTTGTTGCCTATTTGCGCATGAAGGCACCTCACAAAACTGATTTATTCATTCGTTCATTCATGAGTTCTGTTTAAGAATATCCATATTGTATTTGCTGTGGTGTTCATAACAGTGCCAAATGCTTGGAGAATTAATTGGTTTGCTTAAAGGTGCTGTATGTAAGTTTTTGACCATAATATGTTTACAGATATTTAAGAAACATGCTAAGTGTACATTTTTGTCTATCTGAAAAACAATGCTAAAGTCAGCTATTCTGCTTTGAAAGTGTGAGTTACCTGTCAGAACAGCTGTCTTTGTTTTGGTTCTTTTAACCCGCCCACCACCACTTTAGCCAATTATATTTTAGCACCCTGGGTTGCCTTTAAGGAAAATGCCATATTTGATTCATTCAGTCAGGAAGGCCCTCAAAGCATGCGTCCGTGACCAAAAATGTGACTTCCGATGGACAGTAGCAGCCCCGAAATGAGGCGCTGATTCAGAGTTCCACATGAGGTGGTTATTAATTATCAAATAATATAAATATTATGAGCGTAAACATTAGGTGAGCAGGTTACATTGTAACCCCGTGTCCTAACAACACGTTACGTGACAATTTGCGCATGAAGACACCTTACAAAACAGATTCATTCATGTGCAACAAAATAAAGAGAGCGTTGGTCATAACTAGACTTGCAGTACAGTATGCCAATATTCAATAAAACATGTAAATCACTCGTGCTTGACGCACGTTCAACGTCTGGTGTGAACACAGCATTAAACATCAGGCTATTATAGGGCTATTGTATGTTAACACTGTGCAAAAAGGCTCCAATAAGTTAATTTAACTTAACTCACGATGAAAAATATAAAAGCTTTTATTAACCTTAAGTGATGTTATTTATTTATTTTTTTGTTAATTGCTAATAATACATCAAAATATTAGTCGTGATCATTTTATTAAATGGCGTTAATAACTCCGTTATATGTAATAATTCAGTTGTATTTTTTTACTAACATAGTAAATAATAAATCTGTCTTTTTCTATCTTTTGATTTAAATCCATTAGCTAACGTTTACTAATGAGATTGTAGTAAAGTGTTGCATATTATACCGTTTAATCTTTGCGCCATTTAATTTGGTTGAAACATTGTTAACTTTGAACATGCAGTGCTTCCACATATAGAGTATTCTACACATAGAGTTTTTTTTTTGTATCTTTCAAAGAAAGCCAAACATTTGCGATAGATTAACCAGTGAAAATTCTTCCCTTGTTCTTCCATTTCCTACTGCTGGTTCTGTGTGTGCGAGATCTTTCATCACTCACACTGACAGTCATGTACTATGCAGACCCACGACAGATATGCGCCTTTTCCGCCAATATGCATCCGACCGTAGTTTCTTGATCTCCTAAAATCCGTGATTCGGCTTTTACTTTCGCTTTCTAAAGTTGCTGTTATTAGAATGCATTTTTGCATTACCATTTCGCAGCTGACTGCGCGCGCACAGCGAAACACTAAATGATGAATTATTTAATAAACAACTCAGATAAAGTTTACTCGGAGAGATAAAAATGACATCTATACTGGCCGCAAAATATTTGTACACCACTAGAAATGGTTAATCAACTAATTTGCCTTGTTTAAATAATCTACATTTTTTATTCTTGTAATATTTATAATTTCTAGCAATATTGCCTTTTTTATTCAGTTTTTTCTGTTATTCTCATGTGCTGTATATTTTTTATTAATTTAATGGCGTTAATATATTACACACTTTATACACATCTAAAATGGTAAATGGTAATTTGGCAATACTGTACAAAATATCATGCTAATAAAACAACTTTAGAGAGAGAGAGCAGCTTTTGCCTGTCAGTGGGTGCACATGGCTGCTAAATAGCATAAAAGTAAGATAAATAGTACATTTCCTTTTATTTCAACAGCCTTTTTTTAATAACTTTAACTTACTGCAAAGAAAAGGTGTATAACTGTGATATAATAAATAAAAATATGGTTAAAAATCACATTATTTATTTAGTTGTTGCATGTAGTTGACCATTTACAGTTGAATTCAGAATTATTAGCCCCCCTTTTGAATTTTTTTTTAAAAATATTTCCCAAATAATGTTTAACAGAGCAAGGAAATTTTCACAGTATGTCTGAAAATATTCTTCTGAAGAAAATTTTATTTGTTTTATTTCGGCCAGAATAAAAGCAGTTTAAATTTTTTTAAAAGCCATTTTAAGGTCAAAATTATTAGTCCCTTTAAGCTATATTTTTTTTTCGATAGTCTACAGAACAAACCATTATTATACAATAACTTGCCTAATTACCCTAACCTGCCTAGTTAACCTAATTAACCTAGTTAAGACTTTAAATGTCACTTTAAGTTGTATAGAAGTGTCTTAAGAAATATCTAGTCATATATTATTTACTGTCATGACAAAGATAAAATAAATCAGTTATTAGAAATGAGTTATTAAAACTATTATGTTTAGAAATGTGCTGAAAATCTTCTGTTAAACAGAAATTAGACTTCAACTGTATGTGCTGTGGGTAAAAGGTGTGTTTCAATCCGGCTACCACGGCAAGTATTTCAAACCTGTGGGAAGCACAGGTATATGTATAGGCATGTATATGCATGTAAATGCAATAAAGCAATACACACAATTTTATTTTTTATTATTATACCTGTTAATAACCTTTTTGCAGCTTACGTCAATAACGTGATAAAACTGTACATCGCCATAAAGCTTCAGCAATTAGTTTCAAGATGCAAAAAATTAGGCCTAGTGATAAGTAAGTAAATATTTACAGAAATGACATCAAAATGGGTCAAAAATGACACCTAACCAGAGTTTCCAGATGCCATCTTTATTTTGACTGTCAGAAATGGAACGCACAGGATTGTGGCATACAAAAAAGCAATTAGGGTTTGTACATTGATGCCATCATACTAAAGAACATGTCTTTCATATTTAGCACATTCCAGCTTTGGTACACAGCCAGTTTCTTACTAAATTCATGCCTTCAATAGTCACAATCACAGAGATCTTCACTCTAGATTGATTAGTTATGTGAAGACACTCAAAACACTATGCAATTCAATTCTTAGTGTGCCTCACACAAGTGAGTGGGTTTGACAAACCACCTGTAGAAAAGGCACTCTTTCATCTTTCTGACACTTTTACTGACGCTTGCTTCAGTTTTGTACATTTGCACTAGACACTTTCTTAAAACCACTCTAAAAACATTGTGCATTTATGAAGTGTGTGGCATACCAATGGTAGCTCATGGCAATTCCTAACTTTTTCATTTTAGTGGTTAATTCGTATGAATTTGTGCGATCTGAACACTCCCTCATCCTTACTCTAGCATTTAATTCTCTGAGCACAAACAGTTCCTTTGTATAATTAGCACAATTTGTATGTATTGCATCTTGTTTAATCGCTGAATTCATCCTCATTTGTAAGTCACTTTGGATTTAGCATCTGCTAAATGACTAAATATAAATGTAACGTTAAGATCTGTAAAGCCCACCCAGTGGGCCCAACAAAGGTGTCCGCTGGTGGATGAAGGTTCACTGCCTGTTCGCTCTTTCCAGTGCACAATGTTGATTTACTTCAAATTTAACTCATATCTGACTCCAATTTGAATATGAGAATATTAATGTATTTATCCTCCGTTTTATCTGACTCCAATCATAAAACATTAAGAAGATTATATCAATACATAATTTAGATAAAGGTTTGAACCTTTTGTCTTCACTCGTAACTATTACATTTGTTAATTCGGGTGTCGCTCAGAGGAATCGCCACGGCCGATGGCGTCCCTCACGGTCACACTCTCGTCAGTCTTGATTAATAAACAGAGGTAAATGACTAATACTTTTAGATGGCCGCTCCCATGCTTGCTCATTCTAAAGTATTTTTGATACGTCCCACTTAGATGTACACCCCTGAGTAAAGACAATATAATTTCTAATCAGAGATCAAGGTCGTTATTATAAATGTAACCGACTACTGTACTCTATAATAATTTTGGTTTAGCCAAGCCCATGATTTCCCATGTACATTTAATTTAGAATAATATTACTTTCAAACAAGGGTCGCGTACCCTAGCTTGGTTAGTTGTGCAACTCCTTGTTGCCCTGACGGAATTAACGCCCTTTCCACCCAAGCACACTGAAATCAATATCAAGAGTCAGTCGGATCCCTTAAATACAATTAGTGTGCCCAAAGCTCCATCTCAACAGGATTTTAGTCCGTCTTCTGACCTGACAGAGGAAGTGCAGAAACTAGGATACAGCGTAATCTACTAGAATGTATAATTACAGAGAAAATATGTTCAAACATAACAATTTAATAGTCAGGTAAATACAGAATGTATTATGCCAATTATTCAGTCAATTTATAAACAATCAATAGAAGACATCAAATTCTCAAAGATAGATCCAAGATTAAAAGATGCATACCTGACTTCAAAATATACAAAGTATGAAGCATGAAGCTCTACACTACGGGCTAATCTGGTTACAAAATCACTCCGAACATTTAGAAACTTTCCCTTAAGTAGTCAAACCAAGAATCTACTGGAGGAAAGTGCTGTGTTGAATAACAAAAGGCATTTGCATTTAGTGGCATGTTAGAGCTGAAGAGTTTCTGCCTAAAGGGAACAAATGGTCATTTGAATAGAAGCCCCTAGGTAAAGGCACACCCTCAGCAGTGGTTCAAAAGAAACCTGAAGTTATATATCTTTTGTTTTGATTGTCTATTTCTGAGGGAATGAGACCATTTTAACAGTGAGACATTTCAAATGATATCAAACATGATAGATAAAGTCCCTTGGATTGATATAGAAACCCGATTCTGTGTGAGTATGTATGAAGAGAGGGTGAGTAAACAGAGGGGGTTGCGGGGATGCTTCAAATGTAAATGAAGGAAAGGTGAAGTGAGGTGTGGAACCGATTGTCTCTGTGTTTCCAGTTCATGTTTGAATTGTCAAAGACATCAAATTGTTTGTGGTATCTTAAATCTAACAGATCTATGACCGATGGCATGTGTTTTGTCTCAGATCTCAGTCTCGAGCGTCACGGCGGATCACATTTGAGGAGAACAGCCAGACACTCTCTATCAGCAATGTGAATGAAAAGAGTTTAGAAGACTCTGGTTTCAGTCTTCAGGTGGGTGATGGGTATCAGAAGCACATACATAGTGGAACAATAGCTATTTCATATCTACTCCACTTCTTGCTTCATTTCTCTTCCACCACCTTACCCTTGATCATAATGCAGAATGCTGGCATGTTTATCAAGACTTTAATTTGTTTGCCTGTCTTAGGATCTTTTGATTGAGGTATACCGGTGCATTGGAGAACCTGACAGTCTGTATGGGTGTGGAGGGGGCAAGTTAACCAGTCCTCTGACTAGGTGAGAGTTTTGAGTAATAAATGAAAAGGATAAATCAATGTTTATTTATGAATCTATCTATTGAAATAGATTTCGGTATTGAATAAAAACACCTGTTAAATGTATGATACTTCCGTGAACAATATTCATGGAACTTTCATTAAGTGAATTTGAAGTCTTTACCTTGAGAAATTTTCCATTGCACAAACTCTTTCTCTGATTTCATAAACCTCAGTTCAACATATTAATATTAAAGGATTTATTAGTAAATAAGACATGTGCAGACATGTTGGCATAATCTTTGCCCAACTTTTGGACTTAATTCTCAAGTTTGGCTCCAATATAGTGCATGAATGCAAAAGAAAGTATTGCAAATAATCCATATGCAAAGATGATTCAGTTAAAGTCGCTTTAATTGTGACTAAGTCTTGCATAAAAGTACTTAAAATAGAATCTAGCCTTTTTCAGTCATGATTGTTTATTAATGAAATGTATTTTCATTCAGGCCCCTAGTATTAACATTTGTTGGTAGCACTTTATTTTATGGTGTCGTTTTCACAGTGTAAAAATTACTGAGTAACATTAATTGATTATATGTACTTACTCCATGGTTATGGTTACAATGCAGGTTAGGATTATGGTAATTTTACGTAACTATGCAGAATTAATTGTAATTACTAAAATAAATTTGAGGAACTTTAACACGTTAACAAGTGTTACCAATTCTTTTTTAGATCTGATAACTCATCAGCTGAGACTTAGTACTGTTTTCACTGTGAATGAACTTAAGTGCAAGCCTTATGACCACTTGTGTTCACTTTCAAGAGAGATCTCAGTGCGGACAAGCTCTTTGAAGAAAATGAACTCATGTTACACAAGTGTCTTTCAAGGCAAAGACAACTGCAGTTTTTATCGGAATTAGTGGTGTCAAAAGATTAATATATTGAAGTCAAAGGTATTAGCAAAAAATATTTTTACCAAAATTCTCCGCAGAAATAGCAAAAAACGTCTGCAGATTCCGTCTGGCCCTACCTACAAGTTATTGTATATGATTGTTCAACAACAAAGAAAAACTAGTTTGGTGTGACAGAATTTTCAGTTTAGCTTGAACTCTTCTTTTAATGGTGAATTTAGGGTGAAATATCCTTTAATATATATATATTTTTTTAATTTAAATTTTTTTTATTATCGCTAACGATTACTTGATGATCTATTGTCAATAACCCTTTAATCGATAGACCTTATCGATGACTGATTAAGCGTGGACATTTAGAGGTTCAGTTATGCTTTGTGCTGCGAGAAGCGTCCACGCATCACATAATCAAGTGACATCTTCGCATATTGCGGAACGCATAAAACCCTGTTATGCGCAGATCTCCGTTAGATCCGCGGGTGTTTTAACCAATTTTGTCTGACAGACTGGCACGAATAGGCCTATGCAGACTCTCATTTTATAAACCGCGCATCACGGCGAGACATGCGGAGAGCCTCTCCATTCACACAACAAGCTTCTGAGCTTGAACCTAAGAAATCTATCAGTGCTGTAGCTTGTAAAGACTGTCCTGGTCATGCTGCTCAAACAGCTTCTTTAAATGAATTAAACTGAAACCGTGAAAACAGTTTGATGGATTGTTTTGGCGCTAAGACATATAACTTAACCTATAGCGGGCTTGTTTTAAAGCGTTTCGCCTCAGATGTTATATGTTCTTCTTGTTTATGTTATAGATAATTGACCAACAAAATATACATCAAAATTAAGTTACACATTATACAAAATGAAATTCGTTGCAAAAAGATGCGTTTTCAAAGAAATATACATATATTTTTAGTTCATGCCCATCTTCGCTCCGTAGAAAATAAGGATTTAATTAATGATCCACTGTTCACGAATTCACGATATCGAATTTTATATATATATATATATGTATGTAAATGTGTATGTGTATGTATGTATATATGTATACATATATATATATATATATATATATATATATGTATGTATATATATGTATGCATATGTGTATGTATGTATATATATATATATATATATATATATATATATATATATATATATATATATATATATATATATATATATGTATGTATATATATATATATATATATATATATATATATATGTATGTATGTGTGTATGTATATGTATGTATGTATGTATGTATGTATGTATATATATATATATATATATATATATATATATATATATATATATATATATATGTATGTATGTATGTATGCATGTATGTGTATATATATATATATGTATGTATGTATGTATGCATGTATGTGTATATATATATATATATATATATATACACACATATACATATATATATATATATATATATATATATATATATATATATATATATGTATATGTGTATGTAAAGAGTCACTTTATAAATTCTTGCTAAATTAAATCTAAATCTAGAATTGCTGATGTCTCTGTTTTTCTCTTTTCTCATTGACTCCAGAATTCGGACATATGAACATGAGGCCATGTGGGAAAAGGCTTTGGTTTCATATGACCTTCACTCCAACCTTCCTGAGGTCACACGACAGATTGGCATAGTAGAGGTAGATTTGACCCATTAGCACTGACACTTCTGCAAAACTATGAGGATGGTTGAAGATAACAGTTAGCATGTGTTTGTGTGTTTCTCAGGGTCTGCAGAACTTTGGTCTGTGTAGTATTCTAAGCACGTATCTACACGGGCTGGAGAAAGATGGGATGGAGTGGGGTCCTGAACTCAGAGAGCTGCGTTTTCAGGCAGCCTGGAGAAGCACACAGTGGGACTGTAACCTGCCCGAGAGGTGAGTGTTTGTAATAATACTTGTTACATATGGAATATCTAATATGGTATATTTTTTACATTTTTATTTATTTATAATAATTTTTTACTATCATACTATTGTTTTTTTCTCTCCAGTTTTTATGCCCTTTCTCAGTGAACAGTAGTTCACAAAAAACTGAAAATCCTGTCATTATTTACATACTTGTCACACACCTGTTTGAGTGTTGATCCTTTTGTTGAACACAACAGAAGATATTTTGAAGATACTTGGAAACTTGTAACCATTGATTTTCATAGTATTTGTTTTTTTGTACTATAGAAGTCAGGGTTCAATGGATTTTTCATAATAACTTCTTAACAAAAGAAGTCCTGTTTATTAAAGTTATATTTAATATTTTTCCCAATATATGTATATGTATGTATATTCACCCAAATGAATACAGTGCTTTCGGAAAGTATTCATAGCGCTTCACTTTTTCCATATTTTTTTATGTTACAATCTTATTGCAAAATGGATTAAATTCGTTTATTTCCTCAAAATTCTACACATAATACCCCATAATGACAAAAATCACATGTACATAAGTGTTCACAGTCTTTGCCATGAAGCTCTAAATTGAGCTCAGGTACATTCTGTTTCCACTGATCATTCTTGAGATGTTTCAGCAGCTTAATTGGAGTTCATCTGTGGTATATTCAGTTGATTGGACATGATTTAAAAAGGCATACACCTGTCTATATAAGGTTCCAGGGTAGACAATGCATGTCAAAGCACAAACCAAGGATAGTCTCGAGGCACAAGGCTGGGGAAGGTTACAGAAACATTTCTGCTGCTCTGAAAGTTCCAATGAGCACAGTGGCCTCCATCATTTGTAAGTGGAAGATGTTTGGAACCACCAGGACTCTTCCTAGAGCTGGCTGACCATCTAAGCTGAGTTATCAGGCGAGAAGGGCCTTAGTCAGAGAGGTGATCAATAACCTGATGGTCATTCTGTCTGAGCTCCAGCGTTCTTCTGTGGAGAGAGGAGAACCTTACAGAAGGACAACCATCTGTGCAGCAATCCACCAATCAGGCCTGTATGGTAGAGTGGCTAGACGGAAGCCACTCCCCGCCTGGAATTAGCCAAAAGGCATCTAAAGGACTCTCAGACCATAAGAAACAAAATTCTCTGGTCTGATGAGACTAAAATTGAACTCTTTGGAGTGAATGCCAGGCATTACATTTGGAGAAAACCAGGCACCTCTCATCACCAGGCTAATACCATCCCTACAGGGAAGCATGGTGGTGGCAGCATCATGCTGTGGGGATGTTTTTCAGCAGCAGGAACTGGAAGACTAGTCAGGATAGAGGGAAAGATGAATGCAGCAATGTACAGAGACATCCTGAATGAAAGCCTGCTTCAGAGTGCTCTTGACCTCAGACTGGGGCGAAGGTTCATCTTCCTGCAGGACAATGACCCAAAGCACACCGCCAAAATGTCAATGGAGTGGCTTCACAACAACTCTGTGAATGTCTTTGAGTAGCCCAGCCAGAGCCCAGACCTAAATCCTATTGAACATCTCTGGAGAGATCTGAAAATGGCTGCACACCATCGCTTCCCATCCAACCTGATAAAGCTTGAGAGGTACTGCAAAGAGGAATGGGCAAAAATTCCCAAAGACAAGTATGCCCAGCTTGTGGCATCATATTCAAAAAGACTTGAGGCTGTAATTGCTGCCAAAGGTGCATCAAAGTATTGAGCAAAGGCTGTGAATACTTCTGTACATGTGATTTATCAGGTTTTTTATTTTTTTTAAATTTGCAACAATTTCAAAAAATCTTTTTTTCACATGGAAATGTGGAAAAAGTGAAGCGCTATGAATACTTTCCTTCTTTTTTTCTTATACTATATAGATAGATAGATAGATAGATAGATAGATAGATAGATAGATAGATAGATAGATAGATAGATAGATAGATAGATAGATAGATAGATAGATAGATAGATAGATAGATAGATAGATAGATAGATAGATAGGTGGGAGGGTGGGTGGATGGATGGATGGATGGATGGATGGATGGATGGGTGGGTGGATGGATGGATAGATAGATAGAATTTGACAGAGAGATCTGTAAGGGGTGTATCTTTCACTTGCTGAGCACTATAGGTTCCAATAAACAGCTTATCCTTTAAATTTATTATGTTTTTACTTTTTTGTATAGAAATGAGAAGCTGAAGCCAGGCATCAATGAGTCCTTGTTCAGTGCCCTCCAAGCTTTGAGAGACAAAGAATTCTCTTTGTTTGAGCAAACCCTGAACTATGCCAGGTAACCATATTTACCATCTCCATGTTTAAGACTCATTATTATCATACATGAAAATAACCATGACCATAACTATAACTATTATGTTTTAATTGTGTTTATTCCAAATGACAGCTTATTCACTGGAATAGTTTTCAGACCAACCAGAATCCACCTTTAAAAAGACAAGAACAATCAAAAGTGTCCCGAAGTGCCTTCAAACAGTGTTTCCCAACCCCGTTCCTGGAGGCACACCAAGAGTTTATATTTTGGATGTTTCTATTATCTGATCCATTAATTTCAGGTTTTGGAGTCTCTAATGTTCTGATGAGTTGATTCAGGTTGACTCTTCCTAATCAAACAAACATGAATCAGTCAACTCATCAGAACATTAGAAGAGACCACAAAACCTTAAATTGATTGTTCAGAAAAGGGAGGCATCCAAAATATGTACTGTTGGTGCGCCTCCAGGAACAGGTTTGGGTACACCGCACTAAAATGTGTGATGTAATTTTGGCTGAAACATGAAAAGGGGCAGTATTGACTCTTCATTTATAAGTAGATGCCGCCATTGGAATTTTTTGGCTTGACACTTCCCATCTCATTCAGTTCCATTTTTTTAGGTGTTAAAAACAACTCGTCAGGCTGCTTGATCTTTCAAACTAACAATTTCTTATTAAAGTATTTTATTTTTTATGTACATTCATAAACACTTGGATGTAGAGCAAGTAGTTTGACCGTTTTCTAACATTTATTATTCCTAGTCATTTCTTCCATAGGCAACTTCCACATTGCTGAATAAGGTCAATATAGTTGCTCTGCTGCATCTCCTTAGCACTTAATGATAGCTACAGTCTAAAACAGCAATGGCAAGTTTGTATAACGGTTTCTCCACCTTTATAAAACGCAGCAGTCAATGTAATTCAAATGCATCCGATGGATCTGAATTATGTGACATTAATGCCATACTTAATTCACTCCGATAGAAATTATATTTACTCTGTCTGAACTGTTTATATACATTCATGCTATATAGTGCACTATATGCCATTCAGCATGTAGTCAACTGTAACTATGTGTGTAACAGCTTTAGGACTCTATTTTAACGATCTTGGTGCAAAGTCTAAAGCACTTGGTGCAAAACCTTTAAGGCCGTGTCCGAATCCACTTTTGCTATTTTAAAGATGGAAAATTACGCTCTGTGCCCTGGCGCATGGTCTAACAGGGTTGTGCTTATTCTCTTAATGAGTTATGGGTGTGTTTTGAGCATAACATGCATTAAAACAATCAGAGTCTCATCTCACATTCCCTTTAAGAGTTAGTTGCATCGCGCCATGGCGCATTTGCTATTTATATGGTGGAATTTGTAGGTGGAAAAACGGAACGCTTCACTAGCGAGAAAACAGGTAAACAGAGCATCTGCAGCGAGAATAAAGAATGAGCCTCATCCATTCGGCCTCTTTACTTTCTCTTTACTTTTACTCTTTACTTTACTACTTTACTTTCATAGATAAGGAAACAGTGTTGTATGCACTCCACTGAAGACATCCGTTAGCCTACTTATTTAATTTCGTTTGTTAAGCGTAAAGATTTGTTTCAAAACTATTTCTGATTTCAGTTCTAATTTCCAGCAAACAAAAATAAATGAACAGTAAAAACCAGGGTGTCTGCAGGCTCTTAAAAAGTCTTAAATTTACTGAAATATTGTTTTGTTGGTCTTAAATCTTTTTAAACAGGTCTTAATTTTTCTTTGTTAATGTTTTGCTACCCAATTTGACCAAAACCCAAACAATCACCAACAATCATCTGAATAAAACATTAAACTTTTTAATTAAAAAGGTAATTATTAACTCTATCATAGTGGTATAATTATTTTCCTTACAATAACATTTGTTTAAACGTTCTTTATGTATTTACTGCTGAGGACACCGACCTGGACAGATTGTTGTGCATAGATTTAGTTTATTATTGTTTTTAAAACTTTTAAAACATTTGTTCATTTTTTAAAATTATTTTAAAGAAAGTTTATGTTGGAAAAAAAGTGTATGGATACAAGTAGAGCTTGATGGTTTTTACACAAGATCTAAAATATTTAGCTTAGGAATAAAATCTGAAATAATTTTATTTTTATTATTAATGTATTATTGTATTATTAAATGTATTCAATTATAATATATTTGATAGGGCAAATAAAAATCTTTGCCATCTGGGCCATTTGAAAAATTCCTTAGCCTTTAGCCCTTTATGGGCTAAAATTTCATTCATAATGGTCTTAAAAAGACAGGTGGACAAATCTAAACTTGTTTTTATTAAAACAAATATAAATATGCATATAATAATACTTCTAATAATAATAATAATATACAAATGCCCAAACATATATAAATGTTTTATAGATTTATGTAAAAAATAATAATTTTTGTAACATTTTAATCTTTATTTTTTTCCATATGTAAAGATATTTGTGCATTGCTGTACATCCTGTGTGTAATAAGCAATGTGTAAGCATTTCAACCTGCATAGGCCCATAACTAATGCACTCTGCTTTAGACTTTAGAGCGGCTTTTAGTTGGTCAATGGCGTGGTCTATTTCAGTTCCTCAAAATAGCAACGCGCCAACAATGCGTCTTAACACACCTCCACACAGACTAGCACACCCACGAGTCCGCAAAGTGGCGCGAATGGATTTGCTATTTAAACAAAATGGCACAAAACGTGAAAATTAGGGTTGTGCTGGTCTGAAAATAGCAACAAATCGTGCCATACACATCTTGCCCCTTATTGCGCCAGGTGTATGAAACGGCCCTTAATATTAAATATCCTAGTGCCCTAAATGAAGACTGTGCAATTAATTTTTTTTCCTGGCTCACCATGGCTAGATAAGTGAACATGCGCTCAGTTTGTTTCAGCTAAGGGATCCTCCTTTCATTGTTATGATGAACTTTGTCGGATATCATTTATTATTTTCTAGTATTTGTGAGCGTTTGTTTGAATACTTGGTGTGCACTTACAATACAGTGAATATGGATAAGTGACCGATTTCAGCTCCACCGATGGCATCTTATAAGGGATGGGACTGTTCAGATAATAGATGCAAACTACATTTGTTGAGCACAAAAGAAGATGTTTTGAAGAAAGCTGGACAAATGCTTCCGTAGTATTTGTTTTCCTACTATGGAAGTCAGTGGTCAAAGGTGTTCAGCTTACTTCAAAATATCTTCTTTTTGTGTTCAACAGAATAAAGAAGCCAATAAAAGTTTGGAAACACTTTGTGTGAATTATCCCTGCAGACACTGAACATTATTGTTGTCATTGTTTTTGTGAGTACGTATTCATACTGGGAAAAGGACATGTTGTTTTTTTCTTAATATGTTTATATTCCTGATTTGATAACATAGTGAGAACTACAGATATATACAGATATATACAGATATATATATATAACTACAGATATATATTCTGTCCCGACTGTAAATTATTCATCTGTACTGATTATGTTTGTGCTTTGTCAGAGGTCGTGAGGTTGAGGAGTTGTGTCGTGGGAGTCTGGAGGCCGTGTCTTCACTTTATCCTGCTCTCTGTAACCTGCAGAGGATCAGTGAACTCCAGAGTGTCGAGGAGCTTTTCTCCAGGTCAGACTCTATTTTCATGTTAGTCATTGAAGTGCAAATTTTTTTTCTCAATTACCAAAAAGAACCTTTAAAATTTATTAATTAAAAAAAAAAAATAATAATAAAATAAAATATATTATGTAATTATATATTAATATATATATATATATATATATATATATATATTATAATATATATATATATATATATATATACATATATACATATATACATATATATATACATATATACATGTATACATATATATATACATATATATATATATATATATATATATATATATATATATATATACATATATACATACCGTCAAACCTCCTCCTTATTTTACCTCGGTATCCGGTATTACTGTGCATAATAAAGAAAGACGATGTAAGGCTCAGACAGAATCACCAAACTGTTGGCTTGTGCCTAAACCATTCAGAAACTGAATACCGTATATGCGACATTAGGTTCGCGGTCACCTGGTTGTCTTGTTCGTATTAGAGATCTGTGTGGGACGCTCTCATTTACAGACACACACAGACAGCACCAAGCGACACACAATATCATGCTCTCTCTCTCTCATTCACACATACACACACACATAGAGAGCACCAAGCGACACACAGCATCACACACTCTCTCATTCACACACACACACACACATAAACAGCATCCACGCGGATCTGCACATGCTCGCTTGGCCAGGAGTGATATTGTTAGATCAAGCGCCCGCTCCTGTTGAAATTACACCAGAGTTACCGACCGCTCTCGCGCTTTTTTCTGAAATTTATTCCCGCACCGCAAGAAATCTGGTCGGGTCCCGTGGCTCCTGCGGTACAGCAGCGGGAATGCAGACCTCTAGTTCATATTTATAACGTCTCCCTTCTCGTTCGGTCGAAACCCGAAATACTGCCAAACTGCAGAGGTTGTGTTCTTTTTCGAGACCAGGTCACTTGTGCGCGACTCGCCATCTTACCTCACCTCTCTCTCTCTCTCCTCCACACTGCCCTGTGATGACAATCACGCACACGCATTTTTAGGCATTAAATAAATAATTATTAATATTTAATACTTGTCTCCTATATAAGTGCATTGTTTTTTTTTATGATGGTATAATGGTATTGAAACTGACACCATTGCTACTTTTAGATCCCGCGGTATACCATATTACCGTATTACCGCCCAAACCTTATATATAAATATAAATTTAAGTTGTTAAATTTTATAGATTCTGAATGTTATTGTATCTGTTTCAGGACAGGGTCAATTTTTGTTGTCTGCTTGTACAGTGTCTGCTTGTACAGTAGATGTCATAACTACACTAGCTGGGTGCTAAGGTCTTTCTCAAAAATACAGTGATATTGGTGTATTTGATGCATTAACTGAAATGGGATACATAAACATAAAAAAACTTGCCATGTTTAACTAATCTGACTAAAACTAAAAACTAATAAAATTACACTTAATTAAATAAGACAAACACACAACATAATTACCCAAGTTATATACAAACTAAAATAGAATATTACTGTTCAGTATAGAAGTCAGAATATGATGATTCCGATTGGTGAACCTAGTGTTTACATGAATGCAAAAGCCTTTTGATTGAATAGCTTGTCATGGGTACATTACATGAATATACTGAGTTTCATACTAACCATGAGACATTCTACTAGAAACGTTCGTTTTCCTTATAAAAATGTGACAGGGTATGACCTTTAAGCTTGTCTTCCTCAAAAAATCATACAAAAACAAGTATAAAATCATACTGTTCAATGATAGAACGCGTTCTTGGTCACTGTCAGCTTCTCCATCAAATGAGTCTTCCTTTGGGTCATAGCTTTAAAGGTGTATTGCACGCATCTTATGTTAAATTTAATGCAAATGTGACAGGACTGTCAGAAACACTGGGACAATTGTAAATGTATACTTGCATTTATTTGTGGAATTTATTTATAATTTCATGTTTTTAATCAATTGGTGTGAATGAGAACAACTTAAACGTGCTATTTCTAAAGTATTTTTTCGTAATAACAGTTTTTAGCATAGCAAAACTATTAAAGCTGTAGATTCAATTTGGCTGAGGACAAGGACAATGACTGGGTTTGTACATTTGTAACGTGTTTTTAATAAAGAACACAAATCTGAGAACAAAATGAAGGACATATTCCTTAACAGAACAACTCACAACTCACAGAAATCAACCATCAGTCCAGTTTAGATATTTTAGGCATGACATACTTTTTATTCACTGTATTTGTTTTAATTTCAGGGACAGATAATTTACATTATGGTAGAATGTCCAACATGTCTCTTTTTTGGCTTTAAAAAACAGGCATGATTTAGATTTTAGAAATGACAAGATGTCTACAGAGAAAAGTGCACATATGGGATGTGGACCTGCACCACTTCACAAACTACGAGTGAAAAAATCATTTCATTTGGCGTGACAATCAGTTATTATGTTGAATGAACATCAGTGTCAGCTTGTTCTGTGCTTCAAATGCCATTACGTTACTTGCATGCCAGTCCATATGCACATATTGTTTACATCACGCAGGGCAAGGCGAGTTTATTTATATAGCACATTTCATGCACAGTGACAACTCAAAGTGCTTTACATAAACAGGAATAAAAACACAAGTGTAAGAAAATAAAAACAGATAATAAAAATGATTAAAAACAGTTTAAAATGTGTTAAAACAGGATATAAAAGAAAGAAAAAGAAAAGTAAGACACAATAGTACGATCTGTAGGACATAGCACAGTGCTCATTCAGTACAGGCACAGCTAAACAGATGTGTTTTCAGTCTTGATTTGAATGTGCCTAATGTTGGAGCACATCTGATCATTTCTAGAAGCTGATTCCAGCAATGAGGGGCGTAGTAGCTGAAAGCCGATTTACCCAGCTTTGACTGAACTCTTGGAATTTCTAGTTTATATGATCCTAAAGATCTAAATGATCTGTTAGGTTCGTATTCAGTGAGCATTGATATCCTAGGCCATTTAGTGATTTATAGACCAGTAATAATACTTTCAAATATATTCTGAATGTAATTGGGAGCCAGTGTAAAGACCTGAGGACAGGCGTGATGTGCTCTGATTTTCTGGTTCTGTGAGGAGGTGAGGAGGCCGTTACAGTAATCCACTATGCTGCTGATAAAAGCATGAACAAGTTTCTCTAAGTCTTCACTGGAAACAAAGCATCTAATTCTTGTAATGTTTTTGAGATGATAGTATGCTGATTTACTAACTGCTTTGACATGACTATTGAAACTCCAGAGTCACATTGATGATACTAAAATATCACTTTTCCTGCAGTAGCCTAGCAGCTTTTACATTTAAATACATGCTTATGTGTTGTAGCTGGATTAATTGTTCAAATATGATCAATTAAAGTCTAATATGAGTCATTGTAATGTGAAACAAAATTAACTAAGCTTCTGCTTACCCAGGGTTTCGAATTTCCAACTGTGAAAAGTCCTTTTATTTCTGTTCTTGACAGGCCAGTAACTGACCTCAGCCTTAATGAGGTGTACAGAAAGTGGCAACAGCACTCCGACTTGTTAACCGACAGTGATTTCAGTTTGGTGGAGCCAGTCTTAGCCCTTCGCTCCTCCATACAGGAAACACTGATTTCCTCAGAGACTGATCCAGACAGGAAGAACTACCTGATTTCCACATATTCCTCTCACCTGATGGAGCTGTGCAGACTGGCTCGTTCTGCGGGAAACACACAGGTGAGTTCCTGTCTGTGTATCACTTGTAACAGCACATTTTGACATTGTTTTCAAAATGGAAATATCTCAGAGTACTGTATATGGAGTGATGAGTAGGGCCAGATGGAATCTGCGGACGTTTTTTGCTATTTCTGCAGAGAATTTTGGTAAAAATCTGCGGATTTCTGCAGAATTATTTTAGGTGTATCATAACTAAAACCTTAATATATAAAATAAAAAATATATTTTTAACTTTTATTTAATGTTTAAAATGCAAATCCAATTAGATTCATTTTATTTGGTAAACAAAGCAAGTCTCTCATATAATATAGCTACTTAAAGACAGAAAATATTACTGTACAAACTGCATTGTACATAAATCAGATGAACATTTTCATATTAGTTCACTTTTCATATTATTCACTTTATTTGGTAAACAAAGCAAGTCTCTCATATAGAGGTGTGAACCTATACTGGTCTCACGGTTCGGTTCGGTTACGCTTATCATGCCATCGATTCGGTTCAGTTCGATATTTTGGTGCATCACGGTGCATTGACGATGCTTTCCATACACAAGCTTTGACAAGCTGTCTGTATAAACACACACACACACACACACACACATGGACACACAGCACCACACTGTCTCTCATACACACACATACACAAACATAGACACACGCGCACTCACACACACACGCCACACGCGCTTGGTTGCGATATTGTGAGACCGCCCACTCCTGTTTAAATTACACCAGAGTTACCGGCCGCTCCTGCACTTTATTAGGAAATTTATTTCCGCGCCGCATGAAATCTGGTCGGTTCCCACGACAATGCACAGGTACAGCCGCGGGAATGCATACAGCCGAGAGGAAAGTCAAGCCAGCAGCCAAGAGGAAAAGTCACGCCAGCAGGTGAAATGGGCCACAGTGAGAGAAAAGAGAGAAATGGAGTACTTTCATTCCTTCAATCGCAGAGAAATAGGGGCTTCTGCTGTAAGTGCCAGTGAAAGACTTTCCAGAAATTCAATTCAATTCACCTTTATTTTAATAGCGCTTTTACAATGTAGATTGTGTCAAAGCAGCTTACATAAAAGGTCATAGTAAATTGGAACAGTGTAGTTCAGTTTGTAGTGTTTAAGTTCAGTTCAGTTTAGCTCAGTTCAGTGTGGTTTAATAATCACTACTGAGAGTCCAAATACTAAAGAGCAAATCAAACGATGCGCAGCTCTATAGATCCCGAACCATGCAAGCCAGTGGTGACAGCGGAGAGGGGAAAAAAAACTTCACTAAAGGCGGAAGTGAAGAAAAAAACCTTGAGAGAAACCAGGCTCAGTTTGGCACGACCAAAGCACACACACAGTGAAATTTCTAAGTAGTTGGCGCCTGTAGTGTTGTAAATTCCCACGCTCGCCTCCCTCGCGACAGAGCGCATATGAGATAAATGACGTCAGTACATAATAACCAGTTATGATTATTAATGAACCGATACCGAATTGTACGCGTCTGCATCGCGGTGCATCGAAGAAACAATTAATTTTGATACCCCTACTCTCATATAATATCTTTATTAAAAGACAGAAAATATTACTGTATAAACTGTATTGTACATAAATCAGATGAACATTTTCATATTAGTCAATAATATTACTGTGATTAATTTAAAAACTGAATAAATATAGATTTAGACACATTTACTCAAGTAAATAAACAGAATTAATGATGGGCTAAAAATGTGCAAAAAATCTGCGTAATTCTGCACGCGCGGATTCCGTGTGGGCCTAGTGATGAAAAAGATGAAGATAAAAGTTTGCTATAAACAAGATGCAATCTATAAAACCTCAAAATCGTGTATGTTTTTTTAATTTTATGTTGGTATAATGTTTGGGTATAACTGCTCTGACCTGATGTCTCATTTATAGGAGAACTATAAAAACATACTTTTACATTTTCAGAAATTTGGTGCATAATTCTGGTCTGAAGGGGTTAAACCAACCAAACATTTGGTGGGTGTATGTGTGTGTATATAGGCCCAAACCAAATTCTATTTTTATACCCCTACCCCTTCCTCTTTCCCTTCCCCTTGGCCCTTACAACCGAGGGTTAAGGGGTAGCGCTTCAAAATTTACCCCTACGAATTGGGACAGCACTACAGCACCTGCACAAGACATCATATGTCATCGCGATATCGTGCTTCATATGAGATCAGACAATCGCATCTGCTGTAGTGATTCCAGTTGTGCTATTTTTTGGTGTTCATCTTCAGGAAATCACTGAAGGCATATATTATGTTATAATAATGATCTAATGTGGCAATAAGATCGTAACTGTTCTGTGCATTTACACAGTGGCCATATTCATCTATGGAAACACACAAAAACAACATTAACGTTATACCAGACACTGTAAAAAGCTCATTCTCAGCCACTAGACTTTTCTGACAGGGTATTCGAGTGTCATCGAGTGTCAGAATGTTGTGGGACTGCTATACAGGAGTTATGATTAGGGATTATAGATCGCGAAATTTAGCTGTTTTTTTTTTTTGTTTTTTTTTTTTAAAGCATTACGGTAAAACACGAACGCGGTTATGAATATATGAAAACGTGTTTGTTTGTCGTAAAAATTCATAATAATGACAAAAAATACTAACTTCTTACTTCCGGATTCAGCAATACTGCTGTTGTAGCTGGTGCATTCTGGGAAATTTTCTTACCCCTTGGTTTTGAGTGTGGTCCTGAAAAATCTTTGTTCAAAGGGCTATTCACGCCTTCCCCTTAGCCCTACGCCTGCAAGCTAAAGAGAATTGGGACACCCCTACACATTGACGTGAACATGCAAAATGAGGGGTAGGGGTAATGGGAAGGGCTAAGGGATAGAATTGTGATTGGGCCATACCGTGGAGGAAAAATGGGTTTTCCCCTTACTGATTTCTCCTTTTTTGCATGTTTTTCAAACTTTATTTATTTATTTATCTATTTATTTTATAGAGGGACAATGTACAACATGACATGTTGTGCCAGAGTTAGCTATAAAGCTAATTTACATCTGTAGTCCCTGGGCAGGAAGTTGTAACAAATTTAACAGTAAAAATAATACAATATACACTTACAGTACAATACATACAACACATCATTGTCAATAAAATCAAATCAAGTCAGTGGCTGCATATTTGATTTTGTTTATGCCAAATTTTAAGAACAATTTTAAAATGATTATAAGTGGTACTCTCGCTTATATACGCTGGTATTTTATTCCATCTTTCTGCTGCTTTAACTGAAAAAACTGATAGTCCAAAAGCAGTTCTCCTAAGTTAATGTTTCAGATCATCAAACACATTTAAATGTTAGTCAAAGATAACACAAGTAAACACATCTTGCGATGTTTAAATCAGTGGTTCTCAAACTGGGGGTCGCGACCCCTGCGGGGGTCGCAGAATAATTTCAAGGTTTAAAAAATTGATTAAAAAATTGTGTAATTTTCAGTGATTATAATATATATTTTTCCGTATTATAAGTGAAAGCTAATATTTACAGATTTTTTAAAGATATCACTGATAAATTCATAAAGTATTTAAGACACATTCAGGCAGAATGCATCTTTGCACTTAAAACGCAGCGCTCAGGAACAGTTTAAAACTGTTGTCATGTCAACTTGCTGCAGTAAACAAAGCCGGCAACGCTTGTCCCGCATTCGCGCTCTTCTTATTGGCCCACTGCGCTAGACTGAATCATTCAGTCAACGCCTTCTGCCTTCAGATGACAGGAGATACAACCGCGAAAATGTAACGCGCTGAAGATGAGAGAACGAAAACAACACTGACAGATTCAGTTTTAGAAACCAGCTAAAGCTACAAATAATGGCACATCTGATTACTGATTACGTGGTGAATGTTAATCCACCATCTATACTTTTCCAAGAGTGGATAAAAGACTTCCATTAGCTTCAAGTCTGCTTATGAAAATAACTAAAGCGTTCCTGTAAAGTCTGTGGGACGGAACTTTCAGGTAACAGTTGCCACATCTACACATTTTAAGCACGAGAGGTTCTGTTTAATCCGTTATCTAATGGCCAGACGCTGTCAGCCATGCAAGTGGCAGCTATATGTAAAATTTAACACCACAAACACCATCGCAAAAGGGCTTGCACTGACACACTGACACATCTGTGCAATATCAGACACCATCTGTGAGAAAACAGTACAGTTAACGTATTGGTAAAAGATTCATTAATAAATTAATTTCAAGCAGTGCGTGCAGGGTCGGTGAGCGGTTCGTCCGCATATCTTTTGGTCACTCAATTATGCTATTAAAATGTGTTTTCGTGTAATAACGGGATTTCTTTGAGACATATTTTCCTCACGGATGCATATATATATATTTTTGCTTGTTAGATTTGATTATTGTTCATTTCAAATGCAATAAATCTGTTTATAAAACTTAAAATAAATATTAAAACAATATTTTTATTAGTTTTGGTAGTGGGGGGGTCGCGAGTTCTTGTCGATCTTACATTGGGGGTCGCTGGCTTAAAAGTTTGAGAACCACTGGTTTAAATGAAGACAAAATACTAAACTACATAACCCTGTGTGAAAATACATTTGCCTCCTAAACCTAATAACTAATTGGGCCACCCTTATCAGCGACAACTGCAATCCATTGTTTTAGATAACTTACAAAGAGTCTGTAAAACGCTGTGGAGGATTTCTGGCCTACTTATCTTTGCAGAGTTGTTGTAATTCAGCCACGTTATTGTTATAGCTGGCAGAGCGAGCAGTATTTCATATGAAGCAGCACAATCTGGTAGTGAGTGGCAGTGGCAGCAGCTCGTGGGCCTGGCAGCTGGAGGAGGCGCAAGTGTTCTGGGTGAAGAAGGAACATGGACTGGCTTTGGAGCTGCTCAAACAGATGATCCATAAGTTGGATGATCTGGTAAGCTGAAGTTTGGTTAAGGTGAAATCTACAGTCCATTTCACAATTGTAGATAATACACTGTCATGTCTCCTGAGTAACACATAATGTCTTGATTTGAGCAGGTGTGTGTGAACCCAGCTGTGGTGCCGGTGTATTCGGAGTGTTTGAGATTATGTGGAAGCTGGCTGGCTGAATCCTGTCTGGAGAGCCCTGCGGTCATACTGGAGAATTATCTAGAAAGGGTAAAGTAACAAACAAACAATCAAAACTATAATTTCTCTTTATAGTTGCATTAAAGCCTATTCCATATAGAGTATCTAACATATAAATCTCTACAGTGGTAAATTTCCAAGTAGGGCTACTCGATGAGTTGAAATGAATCCACAATCACAATATGTCTGGATTATTAATCACATCAGAGAATGTTAATCAAATACAAATATACACTGAGTGTTTCGGACTTAAACAAATACTCAATTATTTTAAGTCTGCCTATTTTACCAATCATTTAAGTTAAATAGTTGAGTTTTTCCTTTTTTTAATACATTCAGTCAATTTCTGAGTCCGGTGGGAGCACATTTAGCTTAGCTTTGCTTAGTATAAATCATTGAATCTTAATAGCGATTAGCATTTTGCTCTAAAAAAAGTGTTTAGAGAATTTTCCCATTTAAAAATTGACCCTTCTGTGTAGGGCTGCACGATTCTGGCTAAAATGATTACCACCATTTTGTTTGCTTAAAATCAAGATTGGTGGACTTGAACAGACGGAATGGTGGACTTGAACAGACTTTAAATATGTCCTGTTTGAAGTGGTGTAAAGTAACAAACTACAAATACTCAAGCTACTGTAATTAAGTAGTTTTTCTCAGAAATTGTAATTTACTAAGTAGTTTACTTAGTAATTTACTAAGTACTTTCCCTTGAGTACATTTTTAGCGCAGTATTGGTACATTTACTCCACTACATTCTTTCAACCTGCAGTCACTACTTTACTTTTTCTTGTCTATAGGGATTAGAAAATTCAGTCCTGTTATTCCTGTCCAATCAAATCGTAATACATAGAAGGTAAATCGCATCATAATGTACTACCTCAAGACATGGGCGATTTATAATTGCAGCAAACTGTTTTAGCATTAAAAGTGTCCAAGACGATTTCCAAAATCTTTACACGCATTGACCCAGAGACTGTTTACATGTGGGAATTCCACAACACTCTCTAACCCTCGCAGCCACATATATATCGCCGATTTCTCTTCGGCCCCGCCCTGGTGTGCTTCAGTAAGAAAGATCCTCCATCCAAATCAGTTCAAACATCAGTTCAATCATCAGTGGTTAGGCAGAACAGCAAATCTGCACGGAAAAAGTTAAGCATACACATATCAGAGCCTGCAAGAGAGTGAGCTTGAGCCCCTCCCGCCCGTGATTGTTCCTGTAAATGAGCACACTCTGGAAGAAGAGATGTAACATTCTGTTGATAACAAGTACCAAGGAGTTAACTTCTCGGTTATCAGTCATACAAAGGCAGAGCTGTTATGGAGCAAAATTATATGAGGTTAAGCACAGGTTTTTGAGGATAAACACATCAGCATAAGTTCATGTAATTAGTTAAAAACAGAATTAAACTATTAATGCAAGGATTAGTCTATTAATGCATAGGATAAAGTTAAAATCATCAAAAATTCCTTCACTAAGCTAAAGGTGCTTCCACTAGACCCAGAGATCAGTTGAATGCATTAAAAATGCTAAAGCTCAACTGTTCAACTCTAGAGGAGTTGTAAATGAGCCTATTTCCGAAAAATGTGAGCGTTCCTTTAA
>NC_079449.1:41572650-41627650 GCF_903798145.1 Danio aesculapii
GACTTTCCAAGTTCCTTTCATACTGACAAAGATAATTGACAATCTTGTTTTTATGGTGCTAAGAAAACATGTGTAACTGAACCCGTCTTCCTACACTCTCAGAAATAAAGATACAAGAGCTGTCACTGGGGTGGTACCTTTTCAAAAGGTACATATTTGTACTTAAAGGGCATATATTGGTACCTTAAAGCAATATATTGGTACCTAAACATTTCAAGAGGTACGCTTTTGTACTTTTTAGGTACTATTATGTACCCTCAAGGTATTAATAAGGACCTTTAATCACAAATATGTACCTTTCGAAAATAGACCACCCCAGTGACAGCTCTTCTACCTTTATTTCTGAGAGTGTAGGGTCTAGAATTATGCCTTGTAATTTGTGAACGTGTGTGTTTATCTTAGAGTGGTGTAAAGAAAATCCCATCATACAAGTTCCTGCCGCTGATGTACCAATTAGCTGCTCGAATGGGCACTAAAGTGTCCAGCTCCATGACGTCACAGGATGTGGGCTTCCATCATGTGCTTAACGAGGTATCGTTCAGCTGCTGCATTGTTTTTATCCTGAATTTCAAATCAAGTGACATCAACTGACAATTCAAATCTGTTTCATCACCAGCTAATCTGTCAGTCATCCGTCGATCACCCCCACCACACTCTCTTCATCATCTTAGCACTGGTCAACGCCAACAAGGATGATAGCTTTTCTCGCAGCCGTTCATCTAAAAGCAGCGCAAGACAACCTTCACCTCTGGACTTGGTATAAAACACACCTCATTTATTTCAGTTGTGAAATAATTCGAAATGAACGCATTACTTCTTACAAAAATAACAACTGTGAGTTGAGTGAACCGTTACATCCTTACTTAAAACCTGTAAGCTTAAAACCTAAGAACTGTATTACTCACTCATAGCGCATACATTTATGGTGGTCAGAATTAAAAAAGGTCATTTCTGCACTGCTCTATTTAGTGGTAATGTTTAAATACTACAATGCTAAGAAATCTACATGTTATTATTGTATCTTTACTAATTAACATTACATGTGTTTGTGTTGATCTGTAGGAGCGGGCAGAAGTCGCTCGTAAGATCATTGATGTGGTTCGTAAAAAGAGACCCAAGATGGTCAAAGACATCGAGATACTTTGCAATGCCTACATCACTTTGGCATATATGGATGCCAGTCGCCATAAAACTGAAAAGAGTAAGTTCAAGCTTCAACCATCTGATTAGAAGTGATTCCTCTCATTTGATAGTCAATTTGCACTAGTAAATACAACTTGGTGTACTAATATTTTAAGAAATGAATGTGTTAATCAAATGGATATGCTTATTTGGTTTTCTGTTTATTGTAGAGAAGGGAGAAAAATATTTGGAATTAAATTTAACTGCTGCTGTATTTTTACACACTGTGTTTTCTTTAATATTTTGCATATCATTATTTAATATACTGTATGGCACGCAATTCTTGGACCCCACAAAATCAGTCTTAAGGTCACTTATATATTTATATATAAGCCATTAGACCAGGGGTGTCCAGACTTGGTTCTGGAGGGCTGGTTTCCTGCAAAGTTTAGTTCCAACCCCAATCAGACACACCTGGGGTAGCTAATCAAGCTCTTACTAGGCTTTCTAGAAACGTCCTTGCAGGTGTGTTGAGGCAAGTTGGAGCTAAAATCTGCAGGACACCGGCCCTCCAGGACCGAGTTTGGACACCCCTGCATTAGACTATTATGTAAAGCAGTGGTTCTCAAACTTTTAAGCCAGCGACCCCCAATGTAAGATCGTCAAGAACTCGCGACCCCCCACTACCAAAACATATCCAAACAATAAAAATAACTTATTTTAAGTTTTATAAACAGATTTATTGCATTTGAAATCAACACTAATCAAAACTAAAAAGCAAACAATATATATATATGCATGCGTGAGGAAAATATGTCTCAATGAAATCCCGTTATCACAAGAAAATACATTTTTATAGCATAATTGAGTGACCAAAAGATACACGGATCGCTCACCGGCCCTGCACACACTGCTTGACATGAATTTATTAATGAATCTGTTAACAATTCGTTAACTGTACTGTGTTCTCACAGATGGTGTCTGATATTGCACAGATGCTTTTGACATATACCTTATTATTTGTATACATCATTTTAATAGCAATACCGGTCTTTTCATGAGCTGCAATATTAGTTTAATCTTGGTCAGTGCAAGCCCTTTTGCGATGGTGTATGTGGTGTTAAATTTTACATATGGCTGACAGCGTCTGGCCATTAAATAAAGAATTAAACAGAACCTATCGTGCTTAAAATGTGTAGATGTGGCAACTGTTACCTGAAAGTTCCGTCCCACAGACTTTACAGGAACGCTTTAGTTATTTTCATAGCGCACTTAAAGCCAATGGAAGTCTTTTATCCACTCTTGGAAAAGTGTAGATGGTGGATTAACATTCACCACGTGATCAGTAATCAGATGTGCCATTATTTGTAGCTTTAGCTGGTTTCTAAAACTAAATCTGTTAGTGTTGTTTTCGTTCTCTCATCTTCAGCACGTTACATTTTCGCGGTTGTATCTCCTGTCATCTGAAGGCAGAAGGCGTTGACTGAATGATTCAGTCTAGCGCAGTGGGCCAATAAGAAGAGCGCGAAGGCGGGACAAGTGTTGCCGGCTTTGTTTACTGCAGCAAGCTGACATGACAACAGTTTTAAACTGTTCCTGAGCGCTGCGTTTTAAGTGCAAAGATGCATTCTGCCTGAATGTGTCCTAAATACTTTATGAATTCATCAGTGATATCTTTAAAAAATCTGTAAATATTAGCTTTCACTTGTAATACTGAAAAATATATATTCTAATCACTGAAAATTACACAATTTTTAAATCACTCTCGCGACCCCTTGAAATTATTCTGCGACCCCCGCAGGGGTCGCGACCCCCAGTTTGAGAACCACTGATGTAAAGATCATGTACTGTATGTAAATATACTACCATAAATATTTGAAAACTTAATTTTGTGATTCAGAGCTCATACAGTCATGAAAAACCTGGAAAAGTCATGGAATTTTTACATGGAATTTTCCAGGCATAGAAAAGTTTTGGAAAAACAAAAAAACCCACAAAAAAAGTTTTGGAAAAGTCATGGAAAACAGATATCTGTATACTTGAATACAGGTTATTTACTTTTGTTCTGTCCTTGGCCAGTGACATACTCTCACATTATTAGTGCGGTGTCAGCATTATCGAAATCAATTTTACATAGATATAAATATAAATTAAAACTAAATATAAGTTTATTTAGTTTATTTTAAGTATAAAATAAAACTAAATGGATTGCTGCGTGTTTTACGATATGCTGTAATAAATTTGAACATGCATTGTTTTTCTTTTACCACGCATATGTAGACATTTCATGTGTATAAGACATGTAGACAGTGTATGAACCCTGTTGATTCATACATTGTATACATCATATATGTATTTCTAAGAACTGTAAAGGCAATTTTTGCAATATTTTGAACCCTCCAATTTTCAAATAGTTGTGTGTCAGCCAAATCCTATCAAAAAAGCACATTTTAAGCTTATTTATTTAGCTTTTAGGTGATGTATAAATTTCCATTGAAAAAAAACACCGTATGACTGGGTTTGTGATAGTGTCACAATTATGACGTTTTTGATAACAGTAATGTGAATTATTTTTATTTTTTGTAGTTCGACACTCCTTGTCACGTTTATTTATGTAGAACCTTGTGCAGTGGATTTATTTGAGGCACACAGTATTCACAGTATTAAATTTTATTTTAATAGAACTTTATTTTGCAGTCCTATTTCATATGTGCAGACCGTAGTCATAGCAAAAACTAGCTTAATAACTAATAATAATAGTAGTAGTTAACTAATAATAGTTAGTTAACTATTAATAATAGTTAATAACTAGCCACTATTCCTTAACCTAGCCCTGAACCTAACCTTTATTTAAATAAAAGTGTAACATTACTTTTAATTGTAGAATTAAAGGGAAAAATATGTTCATTACATTATACAAAAATGGCTAGAACATTGTTATATATTTTGCGTACTTGTCTACTTTATTCCAAAGCTTTTGAGGAATGTTCAAATATAGATAAAATAAGCCATAATAACTAGTTTAACATGGACCGTGTCATTTGTGGCAATGCTAATGTTATTATACACTCTCAGTTTCCAGTTTTATAGAAATCAGGGAAACACCAAAGGTGCTTTAATATGTTGTGTGTTTTATTAGACTACACAGAGCAGCATTATAACACAACCAATCTATTGTAATATCTGATAAAAACAGCTGCTGGTTGTCCACCTGATCACGAGCAGAAGAACCGGAAATGGAGCACTGTGTGGCATAATAAAAGCTCCGCTGCTTTTGTGCCTTGTCATGCTCATTTCTCATCAGCAATTGCTGCTTCATACTACCATAATACGTTTTAAATTCTTAAACATTCATAAACATGATTTCCGCAAGAAGACAGAATGAAGACGAAATCTCCCACACGCAGGCTCCGTTTACACTAATACGTGCACATAGTTTACCTCTTTTTTTATGATTTAATATTAATATTATGGTTCTTCTGAGTGTGCCAGTTTAGGTTCAGTTTAAAACATAATTCTGATTTTTTTATTATAATGTGTTAAAAAGTGTCATGTTGGGGGCGTGTCCACAGTTCGCTGATTTATGGGTGTGTTGCTTCACATGTAGATTTGTTTCGGGTTCCCGTCAACGTAACAAGGGGGCGGGGCCATGAACTCACCCGCTCTGCGTTTGTAACAGAGTCTGACAGGCAGACTGCGAGAAAGAGCTGGAGTGAGAGGATCCGCATTCAGTCGTACATGTACGACTCTGACACAGACCAAGCAGAGAGTACAAAATCATTTGTGTCTTTGTACAGTTTTACAGCCAACTGTGTGCTAGTTTCAAGTGCTGAGCTTGTACACAGAAACTAATAACCACGCACACTGAATTAACTTTTACTGAGGCACCGGATGCGCCGCTCGAAGCCGCGACACGGCACACCAGACACTCTCTGTAGCGCGGCAGAGACATGAAGTGTCCAGAATCGTCGCGCCGCACATTTTTGAATTCTAAACATAGGTTTCTGCAGCGGTCTGCGGCGCGAAGCCGTCGACTTGAGTGTACCCTGATAGAAACCGATGTTTAGAATTCTAAAACACATGCTAGTTAAGATCACAGGGAGCTTCTGAGATCGCGAGAAATCCAAACGGCTGAAGTATAAGGTAGACTCAATGAGAAGTACACATGTTTGCAAACCTACCTAAAGATACAACCAATAATTCCGATTAGAGTGATAATGTGGAGAATATTGCTCTTGTGTTGAGCCCAATGAGCCTTGCATCTAAAAATAGAGCTAGCGTGTTCCTTTAGTGATATCGCTTCGACTCACGCTGAAAATGGCGGACGTGAATCAACAAACTTAGGAAATATTGACGCGCCTGTCAATCAATATTGGTGGGCGGGGGGACCGCTCTCCTACGTAAAGTTGCGGTCGGTTTGAAAACCGCTCCAATTGGTCCACCGTTTTTATTTTATCTATACACCATACATGCACATATGGCTGTCCAAACAGCTTGAAAAGTAGATTTTTTACCATAGGTGCCCTTTAAAACAGCGTTTTCGATTGAAAATGGTCCACGTTCACACTGCCGTTTCACCCAGCGTTTCTGAACAGCCTTCTGTCCACACTACAAAACGCACATCACATGACCGCACACACACTCTGGCATGCGCTGCAGCGTATGCGCACATCTGAGCTCCAGGCAGTCAGCAGGTGCTCTGTGGGCACCTCTCCAGATGAGAGCAGTGCATGTCGGACAGTACACCAAGGATCTTCTGCTGGATTTGATCTTACTATAGTTGTTAATTGTAATATTTAATATCTAATAGTCTTTTGAATCTATTACTTGTTCTCAGGTAATGTGTTTTGGCTGAGCGCAAAGATAAGTTAATATATTAATTTATGTAACCACGTACACTGATTCTACAAGTTTGACTGATTGCTTGCCTTTATTTCCTGTATTGTACAAACTTATTGTACGTTATACTTTTATAATGGCCATTATTGATTATTAAAACTGATATTCAGCAAAAGTGAGGCTATGTTTTGTATTTTTCAAAGAAAATGAGAGGAGGCAGTTGTGTTATAGTTATGTTATAGAGAGTTGTTATATATATGCATACAGTGAAGATGATGATCATATTAATATGTAGCTACACGGTGCCTCAACATTTTTAGTGTCTGTTAATATTAAATGAAAATAGGCAGTTCCTTATATCATGTTTTCAATGTATTGTAAAGATGTTAAGCCAGGGTGATGCAAATGATGGTATAAAGTATACTGTTTTTGCCCGATGAGTCCTCGGGAGTTTGTTTTCCATATCAAACTTTGTGCACTTAATATTGAGGGAAAAGCCCCAATCAGAGCTTCTGTTTTCAGATGTCTCCATTTCCCCCATTCACACTGACACAGAGCAACAGCGTTTTAAAATGAAAACGGCTTCTTCAGCGTTTTTCGAAAACTCCGGGGTAGTGTGGACGGAATGCGCAACTGAAGCAAAATGCATTTTAAAACTAAAACGTATTAGTGTAAACCGTGCCTCACTCTCAGCATCATCAAACTAATCCTTTTGATTGTGTGCCTTTAAATCAATTTGTGTCCTTTCACATTAGTTCCTTAAACAAGCTGCCCAAATAAACTCCACCTGCACATTGTGTTGAGGTGATTTTGTTAAAAATGACAGGACACCAATTTGTTCTTTGGCTTTTTTAAACTTTTACAAGATATTTGTGTATTGCTGAACATCCGGTGTGTATTAAACAATGTGTATGCATTTTGGATCTTTAAAGGCGCATAACTAACGCGCTCTGTGCTGCACTTTAGACCTGCTTTCAGTTGGTCAGTGACGCAGTCTATTTCAGTTCCTCAAAATAGCAACACTCCAACAAGGCGCCTTAACACACCTCTTTTTTAGACCAAACACCCATGAGTCCACGAAGTGGCTCAAATGCGTTTGCTGTTTAAACAATGGTCTGCAAAATGTGAAAATTAGGGTTACGCTCGTCTGAAAATAGCAACAAATCGTGCCTAACACGTCTTGCGCCTTATTGCACCAGGTTTATGATAGGGCCCCAGTCTTAAGACATGTCTCTATTTAAACAGGATTGCAAAATATACAGTCTGTTTATTTTCAATCATCACTATTTGGATGAAATAAAAAAATAAAACCAGTTATATGATGTATATTTGATGTATATTTATGAATATTTAATTAACAGTAATTATGGTGACTTGAGAAAGCCAACATACTGTTATACTGCATAAACTTCTTCTTCTTAGACTATTTTAAGAACACATCTCCTCCTAGACCATTCATACTACAACCACCAAACTAACTACAAACCTCCAAACTATACTGAATTAAGTTGCTATATCTTTTTCCAACTGATCCGACTTGCGGTTTTCCGAAAACTCCTGGAAAATTTGGAAAATCCCATTGACTTAACATTGGACCAAATTATCTGACCTCATAACTTTCCGCCAGACTGTCCTACAAATTTAAGGTTGGTCTCATTAAACTCAGACTACCAATCTGCCAATCACTGATGACCTTTCAATTTACTAGCCACACCATAGCAACCACTTACGGCAGCCTAGCAACTGACCCTTAGACTTTTATTATAAAAAACTGGAAACATATCAATCCATACTGGGAGCAAACATACAAATCATACTATCAACATACTAATTCATACCAAAAACATGCTAGCAACATACTAATTCATTCTAGAACCATGCTAATAACATGCTAATTTATCAACTGTCTAGCAACTACTCAAAACATCTTAGCAACACCCTAGCAACACCTTAGCATCCACCTAGCAACGCCTTAGCAACCACCTAGCAACGCCTTAGCAACCACTCAACAACGCCTTAGCAACCATTCAGAACACCCCAGGAACCACCTAGAAATACCTTAGCAATGACCTAGAACACCTTAGCAACCGCCTAGCAACACCTTAGCAATCGCCTAGCAACACCTTAGCAACCGCCTAGCAACACCTTAGCAACCGCCTAGCAATGCCTTAGCAACCTCTTAGTAACCACTTAGAACACCATGGCAACCACCTAGCAACACCTTAGCAACTGACTTGCAACCGCCTAATAACACCTTGGCAACCGCCTAGCAACACCTTCGTAACCACCTAGCAACATCTTAGCAACCACCTAGCAATGCCTTCGCAACCACTCAGAACACCCTAGCAACCACCTAGCAAAACCTTAGCAACGACCTAGAACACCTTAGCAACCGCCTAGCAACACCTTAGCAATCGCCTAGCAACCATCTAGCAATGCCTTTGCAACCACTTAGTAACCACTTAGAACACCCTGGCAACCACCTAGCAACACCTTAGCAACTGACTTGCAACCACCTAATAACACCTTGGCAACCGCCTAGCAACACCTTCGTAACCACCTAGCAACATCTTAGCGACCACCTAGCAATGTCTTAGTAACCGCCTAACAACCACTCAGAACACTAGCAACCGCCTAGCAGCACTTTAGCAACCACCTAGCAACGCCTTAAAAATCACTCAGAACACCCTAGCAACCATTCAGGACACCCTTAGAACCACTTAGCAACACCTTAGCAAGAGGTTTACTGTTTAGTATTTTCTTTTCCATGTGGGCTGTTAAAGCAAGTGGTACTGATTCTCAAAAATAATTAATGCTATGAATGTCATCAAATATGTTGGTCTGTTCTATGCAGAAGCCATACCTATTCCAGCTGAACAACCCATCATGCAAATCAAAGACCTTGAAGATGTGATCATTCCCACCATGGACATCAAGGTGACAAATGCCATTGAATTACAGTGTATTTTTTTCTAATCTGTCGTTTCTTTTCTTCTCAAGTCGTTCTTGGACTGTATGGTTGTCTAAGTTAGTTGTTGCCATTTCTTTCAGGTGGACCCATCAGGCAGATATGAAGACGTTGTGACTGTCAGGTCATTCAAACCTCACTTTCACCTGGCCGGGGGCGTTAACCTACCCAAAATAATTGACTGTGAGGGATCAGATGGCATAAGCAGAAGACAGCTAGTCAAGGTTTGGTTATTAAAGAACACAACATCTCTAGATTTTTTTATCTTCTTAAAGAAAATTGAAACAAAATCCAGCAGTAATGTAACTACATACAGTTGAAGTCAGAATTATTAGCCCCCCTGGGGACTTCCGGTATGATGGCGGAGTAAGAAGTCGCCCGTTTCTGCTCTGAATATTACTTTCAATCACTTTGATTAATCTGAGTTCTCTACACGCTTCTATAAGTGCATCTGATATTTTACACAAGATTAATAGGACATCGTGACAGCGCTTATAACCTAATATGCCGAGAGGTGATACAAAAAAGAACACTGAAATAACTGAGGAGGATAATGTGCAAGCGGCGGATATGGCGGCTTCGACACAGGGAGACGACATCCGCGAGCTTCTTGGGGGCATCAGATCAGAGGTCGCAGCGCTCAGAGTGGAGATTCTTTCCGAGCTAAAAACCCTCATTTCAGCTGTGAAAGCATCGCTGCAAACCTCAGGGGGAAAAATTGAAAGATGTCGAGGAATCATTAACCGGCATAGATGGCCGCGTCACTTCTTTGGAAACTGCATGCACTGCTTTGACCAAAGACAACGAACGAATGAAAATGAAACTCGACGATTTAGAAAATCGCTCAAGAAGGAACAACGTGAGAACAATTGGCATTCCTGCGCACACTGAGGGCGCGCGTCCAACCGCATTTATTGAAGAACTTCTACTCAAAGTATTCGGGAAGGAGAGTTTTCCCAAGCCCCCGGTGGTGGATAGAGCGCATCGCTCCCTGGCTCCCGTACCAAAGTCAAACCAACCCCCGAGACCCTTTATTTTTCGAATTCACCACTTCCAGACGAGGGAACTGATTCTTAGACTCGCGGGGGAAAAAGGGACAGCTTCTTTACAACGGCTTTCGGATTCACTTTTATCCAGACGTGAGCGCGGAGGTGGCTAAGAAGAGAGCAGCGTTCAACCCGATCAAAGCACAGCTGAGAGAAGCCGGTATAGAATTCGGTCTTCTCTTCCCTGCACGTTTACGAGTCACCCATAAAGGTCAGAATTATTAGCCCTTTGTATATTTTTGCACTCAGTTTCTGTTTAACGCAAAGAAGATTCTTTCAACACATTTCTAGATAAAATAGTTTTAATAGCTCATTTCTAATTGATTTCTTATCTTTGCCATGATGAGAGTAAATAATATTTGACTAGATATCTTTCAAGACGGCAAAATGGTGGCTCAGTGGTTAGCATTGTCGCCGCACAACAAGAAGGTCGCTGGTTCGAGTCCCGGCTGGGTCAGTTGGCATTTCTGTGTGGAGTTTGTAAGTTCTCCCCGTGCTGGCGTGGGTTTCCTCTGGTTTCCCTCACAAGTCCAAAGACATGCGGTACAGGGGAATTTAATAAACTAAATCGGCCGTAATGTATGTGTGTGAATGGTTGTTTCCCAAGACTGGGTTGCAGCTAGAAGGGCATCCGCTGAGTAAAACATATGCTGGATAAGTTGACGGTTCATTTCGCTGTGGCAACCCCTGATTAATAAAGGAACTAAGCCGAAGGAAAATTAATAAATGAATTTTTCAAGACACTAATATTCAGCTTAAAGTGACATTTAAAGGCTTAACTAGGTTAATTAGGTTAACTAGACAAGTTTGGGGAATTAAACAAGTCTGGTAATTAGGTGAGTTATTGTATAACAATGTTCGGTAGATAATCTAAAAAAATATTTCTTAAAGGGGGCTAATAATATTGACTTTTAAATGTTTTTTTTTTTTAAATCTAAAGTGCTTTAGCTGAAATAACACATAAGACTTTCTCCAGAAGAAAAAATATTATAGGAAATGCTGTGAAAATGTCCTTGCTCTGTTAAACATCATTTGGGAAATATTTGAAAAATAAATCACAGGAGGGCTAATTATTTAGACTTCAACTGTACACTGCTTTTTTTCAATGGCATAAATGTTACTTTTAGCTTTATCTTCGGGATATCCAAAATGTAGGTGACTTTTTAGTCTCTTTAATAATCAGGTTTTAGTTTGCTGCAAACCTTGGTGATTTCTGTGGACCTTGTTTGTTTTTTTGGTGAGTTTTGTTCTGTTCTGTTCTGGGGTCCGTTCTTCGTACCTCGCTTAAATGATCAAAGATGATTTGGCAGATCCTGGATCTGTTAATCTTGATAACTGATCTCTGGCTAATTTGATTCTTCAAACAAGATCAGATTAAAGAGTCTGGATAAACTGATCTGAGATCGCTGCGTGTGCGGTGAAGGACAGATCTATCAATCCTTTCCACCTTTGTTGTGAGCTGCAGGCTTTACACTTTCATGTGTCAAGAGTATTTAGCAGTTTATTTAGTTTTACAGTTAGAGCGGATTTTCTTTAGTAGTCATATATAGTAGCCAGTTTCTTAATCGGTGTAAAGAATAACTGGACGTTTAAATTAATTTTGCATCACAAAAGCATATTGATATTGGTAAGGGTGTCTGCAAGTTTTGTAAAGCATAAATCACTGTCAAATCAGCTGTCAAAACATGTTCATGACTGCATAAATGTATTATTCCTTAAAAAAAAAAAGTTGTATATTGTGCATGTCTGTTGTCATACACAAATTGTACTAAAGCGATTGTATGCGTTTATATCTAAAAAGTTCATATCAATACATTTTTTCTTTGAACCACCAGGTGGCAGTCTTTGTACTTTTATTTCGGAGTGCAGATTGCATAAGTTTTATTAATGTATATTTTTTACTGTTTATATATATATATATATATATATATATACATATATATATATATATATATATATATATATATATATATATATATATATATATATATAGATATAGATATATATATATATAGATATATATATATATATATATATATATATCTATATATATATATATATATATATATATATATATATATATATATATATATATAGATAGATAGTAAAAAAATATATTTACTATTTTCCCAAAATATCAGCATTTGGTACATACTTTCAGTATTATCTTTGCTTGAAATGACCCGATCTAATCCTGTCTATATGAAATAAGCCTGCCCCTGAGCAGGTTTGAGCTACCAGAACTGTTGCTATTACAACAACTCTCGGATGATTTTTGAAAAACGTTCCTGCATCGTGTCAGATTGTCAATATCCAAATCCAGCTAACTGAGTAATCCACCTACGAAGAACAGACCCCTGTTCTGTTTTTTTTTTTTGGGTGGGGGGGTTGTTTGGTTTTGATTGTTTTTTTTGTTTGGTTTGGTGAGTTTTTTTTTTTTTTTTTTTTTTTTTCGGTTTTGTTTTGGGGATTGTTTGATCTTCATTGTTTTTGTTTGGTCTAGTGAGCTTTGTTTTGTTTTGTTCTGTTCTGTTTTGTTTTGGGAGGTGTTTGGTTTTCAATGAGTTCTGTTTTGAATGAGTTTTATTCTGTCCTGTTTAGTTTTTTAAGGGGGGGATGTTTGGTTTTGTTTTGTTTTGTTTTCTATTGTTTGGGGGATGTTTGGTATTCATTTTTTTTTTTTGGTTTGGCAAGTTGTGTGTTGTTCGAGTTTTGTTCTGTTTTTTGTGAGTTGGGTGTTTGGTTTTGATTGTTTTTTGTTTGGTTTGATGAGTTTTGTTTTGTTTGAGTTTTGTTCTGTTTTGTTTTGGGAGGTGTTTGGTTTTCACAGTTTTTTGTTTGTTTGAGTTCTGTTTTGAATGAGTTATTATTCTGTTCTGTTTAGTTTTTTAGGTGGATGTTTGGTTTTGTTTTGTTTTCTTTTGTTTGGGGATGTTTGGTCTTCATTGTTTTGTTTGGTTTGGCAAGTTGTGTGTTGTTTGAGTTTTGTTTTGTTTTTTTTATGAGGTGGATGTTTGGTTTTGATTGTTTTTTGTTTGGTTTGATGAGTTTTGTTTTGTTTGAGTTTTGTTCTTTTCTGTTTTGTTTTGCAGACTTGTTAGTTTTATTGTTTTTGTTTGGTTTGATGAGTTTTGTTTTGTTTGAGTTTTGTTCTTTTCTGTTTTGTTTTGCAGACTTGTTAGTTTTATTGTTTTTGTTTGGTGAGTTTTGTTTGAGTTTTGTTTTGTTTTTTTATGAGGTGGATGTTTGGTTTTGATAGTTTTTTTTGTTTGGTTTGAAGAGTTTTGTTTTGTTTGAGTTTTGTTCTTTTCTGTTTTGTTTTGCAGACTTGTTTAGTTTCATTGTTTTTGTTTGGTTTGGTGAGTTTTGTTTTGTTTGAGTTTTGTTCTTTTCTGTTTTGTTTTGCAAACTTGTTTAGTTTTATTGTTTTTGTTTGGTGAGTTTTGTTTGAGTTTTGTTTTGTTCTCTTTTAGGAGATTGTTTGGTCTTGATGTTTTTTGTTTAGTTTGGTTTGTCATTTTATTTGTTTGAGTTTTGTTCTGTTTTGTTTTAAGGGGATGTTTGGTCTTGATTGTTTTTTGTTTGGTTTGGCGAGTTTTGTTTTGTTTGAGTTTTGTTCAGTTCTGTATTATTTTAGTTTTGCTTGTTTTTTGTTTTGTTTCTTATATTGTCTAAATGTGCAAAAAGTGCTGGCGCAAGTTTTAGTAATTGATTTGTTGGAAATGTGCATATGTTTGTCGCTCAGTTTTATTCATTTGAACTGAAATGAGTATGTTTTGCATCTGACACAGGGTCAGGATGATCTGAGGCAGGATGCAGTGATGCAGCAGGTCTTCCATATGTGCTCCACTCTTCTGCAGCGCAATGCAGAAACTCGCAAGAGGAAACTCAACATCCGCCGTTACAAAGTATATTGAATATTGTATTTGATGGTTTCCCTCTGGAACTTACTAATTTCTTTTCAGATGTTATTACAGTGTGTAGTCAAATATACAGGATAATAGTTTTTACAGTGAAACTCTTCTTAAATTAATTGTTTTATATCACTGGGTGCTTGTACCAGGTGGTGCCGTTTTCCCAGCGCAGTGGTGTTTTGGAGTGGTGTTCTGGTACTGTGCCCATCGGAGAGTTTCTGGTGGACCCACAGAAGGGGGCGCACAAACGCTTCCGCCCACAAGACTGGTCTAACATGCTATGCCGCAAGAAAATGATGGTAAGAAATACCTTAAAAATATCTAGTAAAAATTATGCACTGTCATCATGGCAAAGATAAAAGAAATCAGTTATTAGAAATGAGTTAATAAAACTATTTTGTTTAGAAATGTGTTGACTTAACTTTTTTCATTAAACATAAATTGGGGGGAAATATATACAGGGGGGCTAATGATTCTATTTATATGTGTGTATATATATATATATATATATATATATATATATATATATATATATATATATATATATATATATATATATATATATATATATATACACACACACACACACAAACACACTCAGGAAAATTAAATCTGATTATGCATTATGTTGTCGTTTTATTGATATAGGAGGCTCAAAGAATGGAATTTAATGACAAACTGCAGGCTTTCACAGAGGTGTGCCAGAACTTTCGACCAGTATTCCGATACTTCTGCATGGAACGCTTTTTAGATCCTGCTATCTGGCTGGAGAGACGGCTAGCTTACACTCGTAGCGTGGCCACCTCCTCTATTGGTACACATGCACACTATCATAAACCAAGCTGAGCATAAACTGATTTAACTATAAAATCCCTTCACTTTTGTAATTAATTGCCTCTTACAGTTGGTTACATTGTTGGCCTGGGCGATCGACACATTCAGAATATTCTCATTGATGAACAGACCTCAGAACTGGTCCACATTGACCTCGGTATGTATGTATGCACAGAAATCCAGTGCTTCAGAAGATCTCCTGTTTTATTTTTCACCTTTGTTCTCTCTCCACACACAGGTGTTGCGTTTGAGCAGGGAAAAATCTTACCCACTCCTGAAACGGTTCCATTTAGATTGTCTCGAGACATTGTGGATGGCATGGGCATCACAGGGGTGGAGGGTGTCTTCAGGAGGTCAGTGTGGAGGACGTGATTATCTTTCTTTAAAAGAATGATGCATTTCTAGACCGCTTTCAGTGAAAGTTTGTGTTTAGCTTTACACATAAGCAAGTGTTGCCTCATGTGCTCAATTTCAAAAAGAACTGCAAGAGTAATTTCTTTATTGAGGATCATCCACATTGCTTGCACTGCACAAGTTAGTGGCAACATCTAGTGGCATTGTGTGAGATATACTGCAGTTTTTTGGTACTTATTATCCTTATTTATATCATTTTATTTAATATCTATTTAACATCTATTAACGTGTTCAAGTTTCAAATTGTGTGGTCAAATATAAATTATTTATATTAACATATTTTAAATATAAGTCAGGGTTCAACGCTAAGGATTTTTTTATTGGGCCAGTGGTTCAGATTTTCACTTGCCCTGCCAAACTTTTCTCTGGCCCCACCAAAAAAAGAAGTTATAGCCACATATTTTAAATAATGTGTCAAAAGCCGAACATAATTGTAATACAAACAATAAAAAAAAAATACTAAATAGTAACTAAATTTGATGGTATGTATATATATATATATATATATATATATATATATATATATATATATATATATATATATATATATATATATATATATATATATATATATATATATATATATATATATATATATATATATGGGCAATATCACACGCGTAGCAGTGCTGTATATTGGCACTGGTAAGAGGCATGCGTTGTGTCCCACCAGTGACGATATACATCCACATCGCACTGCTACTCGTGTGATATTGCGTTTATACAACAGCTCGACGGTATAATCGAGTATATAAAAAGAAAATCAAACACGGAGAGTCTCGAAATCCTTTTGTTAGAGGAACTACTTTCTTCCGCCATTCATTCACATCTGCAGCTGATGTCAGAACACTAGGAACCGTTGCTGCTACTTCACCAATGTCACTTTAGAGCTAGCGTTTGAATGATTCTGTAGCGTAATGTCTAAAGTGATGACGAAACAGGTGATTTTGCTGCCGTTTTAGGATTATAAGACTGAACGGCATGAAATGCCATCAGTCTACAGAGATTTCCCAGAATTTCTCTGATGCAGTCAGGAGATCACAATAATTAACCCCGAAAAAGCCAAAGCAACGCAATCACTACCAGATTACTGTTGTGTTTGTGATTAGGAAAAACACTAAACACATGCAGGCATTTCTTCTTTCTTTCTGTTTACTGAACTAGTCTGCAGTAGCTAAAACAGGAGACTCATTAGAAACAGAGGCCATCTCCAGTATTAAGACTTTAAGATGAGTCCCATCTCACACTCAACACACTTACAATTACTATGGTATAAATACAGCACTACATTATGCAAAAGAGAGAGATCGACTTAGAAAGTCACTTACCAATTTCATAATGATTTGAACAGCTGTAGTTTAAAATGTATTTTTCCACTTCGAATGGTTTATTATGCGGTCTCTGTCACCATCTTGTGGATGAACAACATCAACCGTCTTTGCTCTGCTCAAAGACAGGCTAAAGGCCGCCAACGCGCTGTATCTCAGAAAGGATAAATATTTAAATATAGGCACTATCCTTATAAATAAACTGCATAGTTGCAATCTAAACACCTACATTCTCAACAAAAAAAGCCTCAAAAGTACATTATGTTGTCCAACAGTCCAATATTTGTCAAACTGTAGCAGTGTCCTCTGTTAGTTGCTGTATGTGGGCAGAGTAACATGGGTGAAGAGGCGGTACGAGTGCTGTTACTGGCAGAATATCGCACGGCTATCAGCCAGCTAGATTCAAGAACCAGACAGAACTGTTGTATATATATATGTATGTATGTATGTATGTATGTATATGTATATATATATATATATATATATATATATATATATATATATATATATATATATATATATATATATATATATATATATATATGTGTGCACTTTAATTTTGACACCCACAGACATCGTCACCAAATATAAATCAGAGAATTAAGAATAACTCCAGCCTCATTTCATTTGTCAAGTTTTGTAAAAAATCCATCTATTAAATTAATTTATTAAAAATAGCATTGACTAGAATTATGCATTATAGGATTTAATTATAGAGAGAAATAACAGATGAAGCGAGACTGCAGTCAGATCATGAAGCAGATCAATGTTGATCTTTCTTTCAAGCTGTCAGTGCAGAAATGTACAAAACAGTATGCCTAACACAAAATATTATAAGATTAAAGTATGGAAAAATTATCAGGTGGTAATTTCAGTCAATTTTCCTATCAAATGAACCGCACTCAGTAATATTTCAGCATGCTTTCATTTTCATATTTGACAAAAAATTGCCGGTAGAAATGGCAATCCACCCTGCTCATATTTCTCTCTTCATATAGTTGTATATATGGCTATTACACAATCATAATACACTGTGATATAGCCTGGTTCGTTAGATCGTTGGATTGCTTTCTCACTACAATCGATCCGCTTCAGAATTTGATTCAATCGAGCCAAGACCACCTTATTCAGGCGATCTTGGGCCGATTGATTTGGCACGGATCCGAGCGTGATTGCGGAATTATATGCCAAACGAACTGCACTAACTGGTCAAATAAGACAGGTTCCAAAACAAACGTCTAGGTGTGAAAGCACCCTAAGATTGTATTTGCATACAATTGACAAACAGTTGCAGTCAAATTAATCTTTAGTGACGAGGCAGCACTGGCCCGATCAGGCCAGTAACCATCCTGACTACTGAACGCTGGCCCCGGGTCATCGGACAGTCCTTATTGTCGAGCCCTGTATGTCTGTGTGCGTGTGAACTATTTGACAGCACTGCTTTAAACGTATATAAACATACAATGGGCCTTATCAGAAGGCAAAAGTTATTTCCACACTCCAATCACTTCCAAATGAGTTAATTAGAGGTAGTAAAATAAGTTTAAATTAAGTTCCCTTCTTTCCCTTCAAATTTATTTGGTTGATTCTAAAAAAGGTCTTTAAATAGTCTTAAATTTACTTATGAAACCTGCAGAAATCCTGAATATTATAATAGGTAATAGTATGAATTTTATTTTTAACTATTATAAAAACGTTTAGATCCAAGATATTTTCAAACTTAAGTTATACCTACATATTAATAATCATATATTTACCTATATTAGATGCGTCAGTACACTGCTTCAATCTTTCTCTTTCACACTCGTTGTGCACCTTTTTTACCAACCAAATTTGTCGACACTATTATAACGACACAGATCACTCTGCTTATTCATGCAAGAGACCTGCGGAAAAAGTGATTGACAGGTGGTAATTTGTGTGTATCTCATCTTTATTTATTGTTTGATTATGGGTAAACCAAAGACCATGCGGGTCAGGTAGTTAAAACGGTAGACTACTAATAATTAATTCATTATGAATTAATTAATTATTCATAAATAATTAATACACCGCCCCCTACGGCGACGATGCCATCGTCTATTACAATGTTTCACATTAGACATCGTATGATGCCAAAATGGTCGACATCGCCCAACCCTACTAGCTTCACATGCATTAACGCCACTAAAAAGGTTTAAATTGACTTTGAAAACATCAAAATGACATGTTTTGTGACATTTTAAATATATATGTGGGGTTAAATTATTATTATTGATTTTGTTTTATCATCTAGATGTTGTGAGAAAACAATGGAAGTTATGAGGAGTTCTCAGGAAGCCCTTTTGACCATTGTGGAGGTAAACGGATCATTTCAGTAGGTCTCGTAACTACAGGTAGGATGGTTCACAAAGTTGTTGGTTCGGTTTGTATGACTGTTCTGTTGTCATAGTTTTTTGATTTAATTCAGTTAATCCCCTACTGTAACACATACATACATCAGCATAAAATACATAGCTTTATAATTGACCATTTACAGCATTATTATTCTCAGGGGCATGTATTCTAATTTAGGTCTTAAGTGTTTAATTAAGACTTTTGTTATTGATTAATGGCAATGACAACAATGTGTTAATTTTGGCTGCTGTCATTAAAAAATGCACCCACAAATGTGTACTTTCACTTTAGACTTTACACTTTAGACTTAGCCGACTGTTAAATATACATATACTGATGTTATGTTACATATATGAACATGTTGAATTAAAAAAAAAACTTTTATAAGCTGAGAGAGAAACAAGCACGCGTATTGAGCTTCTGCTTTGTCTTGTGCTGGAATCTTTAAACTGCTGTAACCTGAAGCGTTCAAGTTTACAGCATTAAAGGGATAGTTTACTCAAAAAGTGTAGATAATTTACTTAACCCTTACTTGTTTCAAGCCTTCATGAGTTTCTTAGTTCTGTTGAACACAAAAGAAGATATTTTTGAAGACAATTGGAAACCATTGACCTCCATAGTATTACTATGGAAGTCAATATTTAGAGGTATTTGACATTCTTTAAAGTATCTTCTTGTTGCGGTCAACTAAAGAAAGAAAATCAATAGGTTTAGAACCGATTGAGAGTGAAGAAATCCGGGGTCACCAAACTTGTTCCTGGAGGGCCGGTGTCCTGCAGATTTTAGCTCCAACCCTAATCAAACACACCTGAACAAGCTAATCAAGGTCTTACTAGGTATCCTTGAAACACCCAGACAGGTGTGTTGAGGCAAGTTGGAGCTAAACCCTGCAGGGACACCGGCCCTCCTGGACCGAGATTGGTGACCCATGCTGTAAACACTGGAGAAATTAACAAAGTTAGACCATGATGGGACAAAACAGTAGGCCATAATCATAGTAACACATCAACAAACTGGTATCCATACTGTGGAATCCCATATTCTAGTCAGAAACTAAAACAATTGCATCTCTGCCAAATGAATTAAAAAACACACAAACAAAAATGTGTGAATCAAACAAAACATGGGGTGATGCGGTGGCGCAGTGGGTAGCACGTTCGCCTCACAGCAAGACGGTCGCTGGTTTGAGTCTCGGCAGAGTCAGTTGGCATTTTTGTGTGGAGTTTGCATGTTCTCCCCGTGTTCGCGTGGGTTTCCTCCAGGTGCTCCGGTTTCCCTCACAAGTCCAAAGATGTGGTACAGGTTAATTGGGTAAGCTAAAATTGGCCGTAGTGTATGTGCGTAAATGAGTGTGTATGGATGTTTCCCAGTGATGGGTTGCGGCTGGAAGGGCATCCGCTGTGTAAAACATATGCTGGATAATTTGGCGGTTCATACCGCTGTGGTGACCCTGGGTTAAAATAGGGACTAAGCTGAAAAGAAAATGAATGAATGAAACAATACATACATGTTCTAAACTGTGACAAGAGAACCAAATGGTCCTTTGTTTGTTTGTTTTTTTGTTTTTTGTCATGAACCATCCCACCCTACTGAAAAAACCAACCTAAACCAGCCTTGGCTGGTCGGCTGGTTTTAGCTGGTCAACCAGGCTGGTTTTAGAGGGATTTTGGCCTCTTCCAGGCTGGTTTCCAGCCATTTCCAGCCTGGTCTTAGCTGGTCGGGCTGGAAAATGACCAGCTAAAACCAGCTTGACCAGCCTAGACAGGCTGGGAGCCCACCCAAAACCAGCTATGTCCAGCTTAAACCAGGCTGGTCAAGCTGGTTTTAGCTGGTCATTTTCCAGCCCGACCAGCTAAGACCAGGCTGGAAATGGCTGGAAACCAGCCTGGAAGAGGCCAAAACCCCTCTAAAACTAGGCTGGTCAACCAGGTAAAACCAGCCAATCAGCAGTTTTTTTCAGTAGGGATTCCTACTCATAACTGGTTTTATTTGCCAGTAAATGAAAGTTGTTGTTTGTGTGTGCAGGTGTTGCTGTATGACCCTCTGTTTGACTGGACCATGAACCCTCTGAAGGCCTTCTACCTGCAGCAGCATGACGAGCAGGCTGAGCTCAATGCCACCCTTAACCCTACGCCGGGTGGAGATGAGATTGAAACCCACCGCAAGGCCAGGTAATACATTCGTTTATTAAACAGGCCAAAGGATAGGGATGAACACACAGGACACGTTCTTGTCTTACGATCCCTGTGTTCCATTTCATTCTTTTGGATGTGCTAGATTTCACACCCTACACATCCTGCTGTTTTTCGTTACAATTGACCCTTTGCTAAGCCCCGCCCTCCTTAGTTATTGTTGCTGTCAAGCTTTCGTGCCTGGCACGTCTATTACAATGTGTATGCGCCGGTGTCAAGACATTCCCAGGGATTTAATTAGTCATTTTTGGCGAACAGGTGAGATGTCTGAGAAAGCCAGACAAAAAAGGACTGCAGTATACATTACAGGGGTATATTCATGACATAATAGGCAACTGATTAGAGATTAATTAAATCAAAATTGAAGCTAGGTTAGCCTAGCCGCCTCATACGCTGACCATTCAAGAGCTTAGTTCATGCACAGCAAGAGAGGTGACATTTAAAAATAATCTAATAATAACTAATTAAACCGTGATTTCTCTATTTTAGCCAAAAAAGCCTGATAGACTAATGTTGTGCAATGAAATATAGCGTTACTAACTGACAAGGAAGCACGCATGGACAGTGCTTCTACATAGTTCATTCATAGAAAGAACAGCCAGAAAGGGGAAATTGATTTATTTGTGCCAAATATTAGCATCATTGACCCATAACAATGTACAGTAAGTTACCTATAACCAGGGCCAGACGGAATCTGCGGACGTTTTTTGCTATTTCTGCTGAGAATTTTGGTAAAAATCTGCAGATTTCTGCTGAATTCTTTTGGGAGTATCATAACCAAAACCTTAATATGTGAAATAAAAAGTAATATCTTTTTAACTTTTATTTAATGTTTAAAATGCAAATCCAATTAGATTCACTTTATTTGGTAAACAAAGCAAGTCTCTCATAAAATATATCTACTAAAAGACAGAAAATATTACTGTACAAACTGCATTGTACATAAATCAGATGAACATTTTCATATTAGTCAATAATATTACTGTAATTAATTAAATAACTGAATAAATATAGATTTACACATATTTACTACATTTAATAAACAGAATTAATGATGGGCTAAAAATCTGCACGCAGATTCCGTGTGGGCCTACTCATAAGTTTCGTTTCTAAACTTTCGCATCAAATAAAATCGCCTTTTTTTTTTCAGGTTGCCCGAGCTAGTCCGCAAGTGCACTCGAAAGGAAAGCCATCACGACACAACCTCATTTATAACCGTTCTACACATTATCATCAGCTGCGTCCCAAATCGCATACTTATGCACAATTCTACGCCATTTTGTAGTATAAATAGTGCGTTCACACTGAAAACTCTAAAAATAATTAGTGTACTTTAATCACCTGGATGATGCACTCATTCAGCCGGTTTAAATGAAGTGTAATGACAGACACTTCATGCACTCAACGACCGCAGGTTTGCTCACGTAGCAGAAGGGGCGGAGCTATCGGGCGCACATGTTGGATAAATTTATTTATTTGGATGGGGAAAGCAAAATTCTCCTACGAGAGGGATTATAGCGCCTCCCGATGGTAAATGCAGTTATGCTCATAGCAGGTATTATTTGATAGTTTGGTCATTTATCTCACTGATTTGGCGACCATCAAACGTCATCAGGGAAACGGTTTGAATTTCCGCTTAGAAAGAAAACATTAGTGTTCCATTTTGGACGATACTACATTCATATACTATGCTGTTGAGTGTAAGTGCATAAGTACAAAGTGCATGAGTTCATAGTGTGCCGTTTGAGACGCAGCTATCCTCTGGATAATGATCGTCTGATCGCGCTGCTCTTCTGAAGTAATCCACAACCTGTATTTGATGGCGAATCTCCTCCAGAAATGACAGCGGCTCTTTGTTTACAAGTTTGTTGCCGTTTGAGTAGTTGCTGTGGTGTGATGTGCGTTTGACAGGACCTCACATTCGTTTCATACAGATTACAAAACCAGAAAACTTTTCTTTCCAAGTATATAGGGTTTATTTAAAAGTACAGATTTCATAGTGATGTGACGTTGTGCGTCGAGGCTTCGAAGCATGTATCAAAAAAAACGATACATACGATACATTTCGCAGTGAAGCAGTGTGCCGGAGCTTGATTTGTTTTGCCATCATCACGTGATCAGTGACGTCCAAAGCTTCATTTTCGCCTATACCCACGTGACTGCTTCGAATTTTGATTTAAAAGTTTAAACACCCTCGTGTGTTAGTAAAGTGAATAGCGAGAGATTAGGCGTCGATTACATACCACACACCAGTAATTAAACTAAAATACAGTAGTAATTTATTGTAAAAAGCTTTTGAACCATACTAAAGTGTATTAGCGTATTTTTTACAACTATCTTTAAAGAAGACCACTGCCTATTGTAGTATAGTGTTTAACGGTGGCCAGCTAGCGAGTGCGACCCGAAAGCTTCATTCCCGTAGCCTCCTCCTTAGAGCCTTCGCCTCCCATGCAGAAATCGACAGTTCAAACCCTGCTTGAAACAAGTTGGTGGGTGAAAAACTAGTTGGAATACGATAAAAGTTCTTTTGAATACCTTGGATATTACTTCAGTCATCGGTGGTGTAATGTAACACACCTTATGTGTAAAAACTACAGTACTTGAGTAATTTGTTTATATTTCCGTTGTTGTATTATTACATGAATGAGTTGGTCAGTTGTAAACATTTGACAATTTTGCAACACAGTGCTTTCCCACACTTTAACCAGCAGAGGTCCTCATCGAGCTCTGATTTAGAAAGCTTCGAGTGACGAACCTTTTTCCGATACAATGGAGTCGAGCGCTTCACTGCTTCAGAAAGCTTCATTTCACCATCACTAAGATTTCAAGCTCTATGTGGATATATCTTATGTCTGTGAAGCAAGTATTCACTGAGATTCCAGTGTGTTTGTTGACCACAAAATCCATCATAAAAGCAGACGTCTGGTCCGAGCTTCTCCCCCCGGAGAAACGTCAATCTATAGTGATGATTCGATGATTGACTCCTGTATTAGTAGGCGGGGCTTCTCATTCGCCATATTGACCGTCACACTTTTTCCCATTTAAATCAATTCGAGTGACATGTCTTGTGTATTCTAGAGTCTTTGACTTTAGCCACTGTTTAACACTCTTCCAAGTGCTACATCTGATGTTGTAGTTCTAGTATTTTGCCAGTTTGTGGCAGTATTGAGTTGGTAAGACATATGGATAGAGAAAAGTACACAATACAAATACACTAGTTTAAAAAATGACTTCAAATGAAACTACCGAAGTATTAAGCTTATATCGTTTACAAGACCATGCATCTAACACAGTCAAGTGTATGTCGTGCTTTTGACAATACATCAGCAAAGAAATAACGTGTCGATGTGCTGTGTGTTCATCCAGTGACAGTCAGAGCTTCAATAAAGTGGCAGAGCGTGTGCTGCTCAGACTGCAGGAGAAGCTGAAGGGGGTTGAGGGCGGGACTGTGCTCAGCGTCGGCGGACAGGTAAACCTCCTCATTCAGCAGGCAATGGACCCCAAAAACCTCAGCCGCCTCTTCCCTGGCTGGCAGGCCTGGGTCTGAAACAGCACTTGATTGAAGATTCTCAGACCAAAGAAAACCTGCTGCATCGTGGCTATTATCCCTCACGTGCTGTATAACTTGAAATGGTTATCACCTCTGAATGTCCACTCTTATTTTTGCACTCCTAAGCTGTATATAATTCAATAAAATAAAGTTATTTAGTACTTAGCAATGGATATCTGTAATACTGTTTTTGCAATATTTAGTTTAATAAAAACTAATGAAAAGTAGAATAAGGTAAAACCTTCATTCCAAAATGCCACAAGATCAGAACTGTGTGTTTTTAATAGCAGGTAATACAAATACATGAAATACTGAAAGAGTGGAGTTGATGTAAAAGCTCATCCCATGTACTGATGATTGATATTTACATGCCTGTAATGTGTCAGTTATGTACAGTACAGACAGCACTCATCACAGCATGCACAATAAATCACAGTAAAACGGTTTTTTATTTGTTTGTCATTTAATTTAGACTGTTGAACTACAAATTAGATGAAATTGCATTTGGTAAAAAGTACTAATGAGTACACATATGAGTCCAAGAGAAATCAATCAAACACTAGACTTCCTAATATAATACTGTTTAAGTACTGTACAGTAAGAATTATTTTGATCAAGGGGTTTAGAGCACACTTTAAAAAGTAGTTTTTTTTTCACACAACATAACGGGTCATTGTTAGACTCACACAGAATAAGTGTGCAGAATCTAATCGGTATTAGTCTACTTTTTTATTCCATTCTCTGGCATGTTAAAACCAGTAAATCAAAAATAAATAAAAATGAAAAAAAAAATACTGTTTTTAACCTGCATTTATGACCCCAATCAGCTTTTTCCTGTTTAAAAAATGGCTTTTTGAATCAAGATTTTGTATCATCATTATCTATATTCATATAAAATCTAATTCTTTTTTCAAATTTGTTTTTATTTTTATTTCAGATAACGACAATTATTAAAATGTTTAGTTTTCGTTTTTTGTTCGTTTTCGTTAACTATAATAACCTGACTCTGTTACAGGCTGTCTCTGCTTTATATTCCAATATATTCTAATTCTTCTGATATTTATAACGTCCAGACTGAGTTTGATTCGTTAAGAGTAAGCCAGAAACCACGACGTTACTAGACTTTATGGTTCAGCAGATCACCAGAATGTATTTCTATAAATGAGCAATTCCATGCAAATGTCAATCTTGCCATGAAAAAAATTAAGTTTTCGCCAAAATGGTAAAACCGTTTTTGGGTTTTTTGTGTAGGCTTGTATTTTACAGTGCTTTAAAAATGTCTCTGTCAGTGTTCTCAAACAATTCTATTTGATTTACCAAAGGCACACAAGTGGCAGTTTCACATCCTTCACATCATAACAGAGAGATGTCACATCCATAACGAAGCTTTTTCCTCATAAATGCAAAAATGTAAAATCAAATCAAATTTTTGTTCTATAAAGAGCTACCTCATACCCTTTTGATTAGCATTGTTTCTTTTGGCTTGTGCAGTTTAAAATTCCGAGAATTTCTACAAAGTATGTCGTACACTGCAAACTTGCAGACTTTTTTTGTCACATCCATAACGCATGCTTATTTCCCTCATTTAAAATATAAAAAGTGTTTACAGATTGATGTTTTTCTACTCCCACAAATCTGTGGCTAGTTCTTTTGAAAAATATAAACAGATGTTTCAATATAATGTTAACATACAGTATACTTCCTCTGTCAGTTTACGTTTTGAGATTTTACTGCAAATGTCACATCCATAGCGCTGGAATTGCTCTTTTACTGTTTTTCTGAGTTTTCTGATCACTAGTTATAGGCTGTGTGTCCAAAAGTTTGTGGCAACGGCAAACAGTAGTGAAGCCCTGAATAAATGCACAGAAAAAAAAGTAGAGTCAGAGACGTTGCAACCCTAATGAAAAAAACTGCTTAAACCAGCCTAGGCTGGTTGGCTGTTTTAGCTGGTTAACCAGCCTGGTTTTAGAGGGGTTTTGGCCATTTCTAGGCTGGTTTCCAGCCATTTCCAGCCTGGTCTTAGCTGGTGAGGCTGGAAAATGACCAGCTAAAACCAGCTTGACCAGCCTATACAGGCTGGGAGCCCAGCCAAAACCAGCTATGTCCAGCTTAAACCAGGCTGGTCAAGCTGGTTTTAGCTGGATTTAGCTGGTCATTTTCCAGCCTGACCAGCTAACACCAGGCTTGAAATGGCTGGAAACCAGCCTGGAAATGGCCAAACCCTTCTAAAACCAGGCTGGTCAACCAGCTAAAACCAGTCAACCAGCCTAGGCCGGTTTAAGCAGGATTTTTCAGCAGGGAGATTTGAAGGAACAAAACACAGTTGGAGAAATCATCAGAAGCATCATAACCAGTATTTGTTTGTTCTTTTCAAACATCAGTTTCATTTAGTCTGATTTAAATATGCTGCGGTTGTAAGTGTGACCATATCGAACAGAAATATGGCGGCGAGCGAAGAGGAAGTGGCGTTTTTGGTCTTTATGGAGACCTCAGACAGACGTTATCTGAGAATTTAACTGAAAACAAACAGGAAGTGCTTTTTCAGATTTGAATTTTAGATTACAAGGGAAATATTTTATTTTTCTTAATGACATGCACAGATGAATTGTCCACTGCAAAACTGTGAGCTAACAAAATCGTATGATATAGTTTTGATTTCATTTGTACCTTAAAACCTGCAGACATTTGGAGGGTATCTCCAGACATGGAGATAAAAACAGCTGTCCAGTGTACTTCTAATAACAGCATACTGTACACCTCAGCCTACTACAATATCCCTGGAGAGTTTTGGCCATACACTGTACAATCTCTGCTTCATTAATCAATGTGTTGGTGCAGTTAATGAAGTCACCGAGAGTGAAGGAGTCGCTGGAAGGAGCTGCTGGATGATTAGAGCTGCTTTAGGTTCATTAGTGGCTTCATGAGGCAAGTCTACTTAAAACAGCAGCGGAAAGCTGTTACAGAACTCAAAAAAAGACGTGTGTGTGTGTGTGTGTGTGTGTGTGTGTGTGTGGTGAACATACAGTATCCCAGCTGATTTCAGACGAGTTATCATATGCACAGCATGAACAAGGGTTTATTGCAGATTTAAACGACTCCTCCAATGTAACTGGACTGAAGCAGTTTCAATTTACTAGAATTCCATCTACACAATCTACATTGTAAAAGCGCTATAGAAATGAAGATAAATTTATACAAAATCAGTTTTTTGCTCCATCAACATCATTGTGTGATCAGATCTTATCAGATTATGTGTTCAAATATTTGTTAAATAATGCATTAATGGGACCTTGAGTTTTGCTTCAGCAGCTTGTGATGTTGAAAAGTTGAACAAATGGACTTTTTGTTGACATTTTTTTCGGATCGGTCAATCAAATTATGTACGTACGTTCTGCACTGAAAAAAAATTATTCACTGGATTTACTGATTTTTTTAAGGTAACTGGTTGGAAACAATTTATATGGGCTGAATGTTAATTTATTTGTTTAAATCCAGCCCATATAAATTGTTTACAACCACTTACCTTAAATAGATTTAGTAAATCCAGTGATCCAGTGATAGTATAAAAAATATATTTTTTTCATTGTACTTTACAGATTTATTTCTAATATTTTGTTCCTTATAAACTGTATATATGTGTGTACAGTTGTATATATATATATATATATATATATATATATATATAATTGGATGAACTTTTTTTGTTTTATGCCTTACGCAGAACAGAAAAATACATACAAACACTTTTAGATCATTTACTTTAATCATTACTATTAGACTGTTTCAACCAGCTCAACAAAAAAATGTTTGTGAAGACAATCACCTACTGCACCTTTAATTGTTTTATTTTCATATGAAATTTATTTTATTTTTACATCGAACTAAATATAATTTGCGTCATGATTCAAAACATTTTCATTATTAAATAGTTTATCTTAAATATTCCAACTCATCCAGTTTATACAATTCTATATACTTTTTAATTGATATATTTATTTATTTTACCAGTTCATTTGAAGATCAAATTCAACAAGATCTATGTTACTGTCTCATGATGTTTAGCAGAATGTTCATTTTGCTATATTACATTATGATGAGGGGAAAAAAGATGCAACAGTTGAATCCAGTAGAATGGAACAATGTTTGCTATGTTGGTTTTTTATTTAACAGAACTCAGTTTAGTTTAATCTCTAAATAAACCTTGAACTAGACCCTTCCTCAGTAAGTTCTGACCCATTACTCCATATACTAAATGATACAGTCAGTCTCACATAAGCTTGACCATGGTTTGGTCATCCCAAGTAAGTGTTTATACTCTTAACATTGCAGGATTAAATACAATACAGTTATGAGCAGCGGCAGACAGCTAAACTTACAGCTGTTCATATTATTCACTCACACACTTCTCAATTTAAATCATTGCATCAACATAAAAAGCATGTTATTTACAGTGACCACATGTTGTGATTCAATCATGGCTGTTTACATCCCAACCCAGAGTTCAGAGATGTATAGTAGTACAAAACATCACATTAGAAATAACCAGGCTTAACCGTTAACCCTGGGTAAAGTATGAGGTTTCAGTGTTAGTAACTATTTCACTTGCGTAAAGCACTCATCTATTAGAAATAACCATCCCACAAGATTACAATCTAACTTTGTATTAACCAGGATACACGTATTAAATTGACTTTGGATTGATTCTTTACTTCCAAATAATTCATGACACAAAGGCATGTGAATGTACGATTCACTCTTTGGCCAGCCTTCCAGTATCCAGATCAGACATTAATAAATCAGAGAAGATAAGATTTAACATAAGAAGTGTACAGCCCTAGTATGAGGATGACATGCTTGTATCAATCACACAGACGCATTTAAAAATGGCACTAAACATGATAGATAACAATGGATTCACTCAGTATATGCGTGTTGTAGTGAACTTTAAAAGAACTGAGCCTGGTTGAGTGTACAGGTATGTGGATAGAATAAGGAACACCATACCAGGAACTCTCTTGCAGTATTTGCCCAGTGAAATGTGTTTAATTAGTTAACTGTGCATAGTTTTTCACCAAAAGTTCCTTAATACAGGCCACAGTCAAAAAAAAAAAAGGATTAAACAATATTATATAAGTGTTATATAACAATATAAGTCTTCTGAAGCTATACAATACCATTTTTTGACCGCAGCGTCTCTCCCGATTTAGTTTCAATGTGTATAGACGAATTACCAACCTACGTCACACGGGTTCAACTGCGCATAGCGGTTGCAAAAAAAAAAGACTGGTTGCAATAGAAAACATGTCGTGTTGTGTGTTAGGATGCCAAATTCTAAATTTAAAGCCCAAAAATAGAAAACTTAAATTTTACCGTACACCACACTGCTTTTAATGCCAACCGCAGACGTCTTTGGCTAACAGTCATCAGAAGAGCTGAATGGAGTGAGGACCTAATTATAAATGCTGGACTCTGCAGTTTTCATTTCATATCAGGTAAGTTCACGCTTTGCTGAATCATACACATTACTCGTTTTTGATTGCAGCAATGAGCAAAAACAGTTAACCATATAATTAAACAGCGGACACTGAATTCTTAGAATGAAATGTGAACATGTGCATTCACATACCCTGCCGTACAGGTGCAGTTCTCTGTAAGAATGCAGTTGTTTTGCTTGTTGATGATTACCCTGGTCTTGTATAGCTCCGTCTTCTTTCCATGTCTTTGGCTAGACAGAATCTCGGTTTTTAGCACTACATAGTTTTGAATCTGGTAATCATGGAACATTATTTCTTGCACATGACCACACAGAACAAAATTGTTGGCATCCAAAATCTTGTAGGCCTTTAACTTCCCTCTTGTTAAAACACTTGGAGTTTCAATAAGATTGTATATATCGGGCTGGATGCTTGGAGGTGTTTCAAAGATGGCTGCCGAGTGACTTGCCTTAAAGAGACTTTGCTGAAACCCTCTGAAGGCAGGCAGTCCAGATGAAGGTCATAGCAAGATCAGTTGGACACTCAAATTCTGTGATTTCTATAATATTGCAGTTTTGCCATGTCACTCTCAATAAAGCTCCCTAAAAAGGCTTGTTGTACCCAGATGGACAGAATAATGCTCAATACATTTTTCCCACCAAGGCAGTTTGAGTGATGGATCATACACAGAGCCTATTTGGATTCACTATTTAGGCTCAATCCCAATTCTATTTTTTGTACCCTGACTTAGGTGTATTCTGGGAACCGCTTGGTTTCAAGTGTGGTCCTGAAAAATCTCCATTTGAAGCAAGTGTATCTGTCTGTGCACTGCAAGTAAGGGGCGTAACATGAAGGGGCGTAACTTGAGATCCCATTGAACCATGCGAGATGTCACAATAAGATGTTATTAGCAAGATGGAGGAAATACTTACTAGAATACATTTTCATCAAATGTTTTCATGAGTTTTCTCCAAATTTATCCACAACCAGTTCATTTCATATATTATCATATTCGTTTAACTAGCAACTCCACCATGCAAGTCCACTCACTGACTTCTTTATCCATTTTGTCATGACAATTAGCATACTCGGCGTCACCCTCTGTGGTTGCAAATAACAATGGTGAGCGTGTCAAGCATGAAAGCCTCCCAACTCGCTGGTATTCGTTAATAACTGATGGTTGGGTTTAGAGTTGGGGTAGGCGTAGACGTTAATAACTGATGGTTGGGTTAAGGGTGGGGGTTGGTGTAGACATTAATAACTGTGATGGTTGGGTTTAGGTTTGGCCAAGGTCTAGACGTTAATAACGATGATGGTTGGGTTAAGGGTTGGGGTTTGTGTAAACATTAAAAACTGATGGCTGGGTTTAGGTTTGGGGTAGGTATAGACGTTAATAACTGTGATGGTTGGGTTTAGGGTTGGGGTAGGTGTAGATGCTAATAACTAATAGTTGGGGTAGGATTGTGGTAGGTGTAGATGTTAATAACGGTGATGGTTGGGTTTAGGTGTGGAGTAGGTGTAGACGTAAATAACTAATGTAGAGCACCATCTTGCCGACAACATAGTTTTGACATGTCTCCATAACTTCGAGTTAAGCCTCTAACGTACTACAAGTTACGCCCCTAAGGCCCCTTCATGTTACGCCACTGTCTTGCAGCCCGCAGACAGACCCTACTTGTTTAAAGGGGTATCTAGCCCTTCCCCTTAGCCCTATGCCTTCAAGCTAAAAAGAATCGAGACACCCCTACCCCTTCACGTGAATGAGCAAAACAATGGGTAGGGGTAAGGGCTAAGGGTAGAATTCAGATTGGGCCTTGCTCACCCTCAAAAAAAAAACTAATAAAAAAAAAAAACTTTATGGGCTTCTTAATTCTGTTAGAGACTAAAGAGGACATTTTGAAGAAAGCTGAAAACCATTGACATCCATAGTATGAATACCAAATACTATGATTACAGGTTTCAAGCTTTCTTCAAAATATCTTATGTTGTGTTCAACAGCAGAAAGTAAATTGGATTTAAAATAAATGAAAAGTGAGTAAATGATGACAGAATTTTCTGTTTTGGGTGAACTATCCCTTTAATCAGCACCAAAACATTGCTGGTCTAAAAGAACCACTTGGGTCAGAGACTGACAATGGGGTTATTGTAACCAACAAGATGAATAGAAACGTTTTGTCCTTTTTGCATTTAGATCCAATGTCGAAGATGTTATTCTCACTTGTAAACTTCATCTTAAATTAAAGCAAGCTGCACTTTCCTCATATACAGCCAAGCCTGAAATTATTTATACTCCTGGCAAATTCTGACTTAAAAGTTTTAGTTCAAATTTACATTTTTTCCCACAGTTATGTCTATTGTACATAGTCCTATGCTCTTTTAGGAGAAGCCTGTGTCTTTTCCAGTCAAAAAAATTTGCTGGTTGAGTAAAAGTAACCAAATCAGTGTGAATAATTTCAGGCTTGACTGTAAATGAAGGCAAGCTGCACAAACATGTTAGATTTGCTTTGTTTGGATGCTGATTTAGGTTCACAAAGCCATAAATATGATCTCAACAAAACATTAGCTTTTGTTGGTTTGTTTGTAGTTGAATCATTCACACTAGGTGGCATAATATTTGGAAGTTTAGCTCATTGAAAAGCAAAGCAGTACTTAGGCTATGGCTGTGTCCGAAACTGCCTACTACTCAGTAGGTACTGCATCTGAATTTAAACGTACTACTCGGCCTTTAGAAAAGTACATAGAAAAATCACATGTACGTAAGTGTTCACAGCCTTTGCTGTGAAGCTCTAAATTGAGCTCAGGTACATTCTGTTTCCACTGATCATTCTTGAGATGTTTCAGCAGCTTAATTGGAGTTCACCTGTGGTCAATTCAGTTGATTGGACATGATTTGAAAAGGCATACACCTGTCAAAGCACAAACCAAGCATGAAGACAAAGGAATTGTCTGTAGACCTCCGAGACAGAATTGTCTCCAAGCACAAAGCTGGGGAAGGTTAGAAAAAAATTTCTCCGGCTCTGAAAGTTCCAATGAGCACAGCGGCCTCCATCATTCGTAAGTGGAAGATGTTTGGAACCACCAGGACTCTTCCTAGAGCTCTTCCTAAGCTGAGTGATTGGGGGAGAAGGGCCTTAGTCAGGGAGGTGATCAATAACCCGATGGTCACTCTGTCTGACCTCCAGCCTTCTTCTGTGAAGAGAGGAGAACCTTACAGAAGGACAACCATCTGTGCAGCAATCCACCAATCAGGCCTGTATGGTTGAGTGGCCAGACGGAAGCCAATCCTTAGTAAAGGGCACAAAGCATTCCACCTGGAATTTGCCAAAAGGCATCTGAGGGACTCTCAATTGAACTCAGACTAAAATTGAACTCTTTGGAGTGAATGCCAGGCGTTACATTTGGAGAAAACCAGGCACCGCTCATCACCAGGCTAATACCATCCCTACAGTGAAACATGGAGGCAGCATCATGCTGTGGGGATGTTTTTCAGCAGCAGGAACTGGAGGACAAGTCAGGATAGAGGGAAAGATGAATGCAGCAATGTACAGAGACATCCTGAATAAAAAACCTGCTTCAAAGTGCTCTTGACCTTAGACTAAGGTGACGATTCATCTTCCAGCAGGACAATGACCCAAAGCACACCGCCAAAATATCAATGGAGTGGCTTCACAACAACTCTGTGAATGTCCTTGAGTAGCCCAGCCAGAGCCCAGATCTAAACCCTATTGAACATTTCTGGAGAGATCTGAAAATGGCTGTACACTATCACTTCCTAGCCAATCTGATAGAGCTTGAGAGGTACAGCAAAGAGGAATGCACAAAAATTCCCAAAGACAGGTGTGCCAAGCTTGCGGCATCATATTCAAAAAGACTTGAAGCTGTAATTGCTGCCAAAGGTGCATAAACAAAGTATTTAGCAAAGGCTGTGAATTCTTATGTACATGTGATTTTTCAGGATTTTTATTTTTAATAAATTTGAAACAATTTCAAAAAATCTTTTTTCACATTGTCATTATATGAAAAATGAAGTGATGTTTTGCAGTCAGCCATCTTTTGTTTTGCAATAAAATACCTGCACATTTTCATATTGTTATTTTTGTTTACAAAACACTTTGAATTTTGCTCATTATACATTTATCAACATTTTTAAAACAGTAAAATTTTAGATTCACAGATGCCATTTAACACATTATTTAAAACATCATAGCTATTAAATTTTTTTTGGGTGGGGCTAGTTAAATTTTGGCTGGGCAAGTAAAAATCTGAACCAAAATCTCCAGTCGGGCCAGTAGAAAAAATCCTTAGCATTGAACCCTGCATCCCAGAACCAGTTAAAACAAAATCACATGACTTTTTTTGGAATTTATTTGTTAAAAGTGTTTCCATTGTCGTTTATGCACTTTTTTTGCGCAAAAAATTAATTTAGGCCATATTTACCTGCAGTGTGAACATAGTCTCTATGCATAAAATCAACGATGAAAAAACTAACTAACTAACTGCCTTATATTGGTCCAAACACTTCCTTTAGGCCCCAAGAGACCATTGCTGATTTTCAGTAGCTTTATTAACACAATTACATTGAGGATTACTAATAAAAACAGCAGCATACTTTAGAGAAACACTGGAGCATCAAAATCATCATATACTCCTTTTAAATGTGAGATTGATACTCATATTTTGGCACTGTTATTTATGAATCGAACATATAATGGAACGTATAATCGTGTCTCCTTCATCTTTAAGTATTTTGTCCATTTTCTCTTAAGTTCAGTCAACCACAAATGTCCCACCAAACAGGAATACAGGATCTGGGGAAAACTCATTGTAGTGTGTTCACCCCTGTTACCTGCCCCGAGTTCTCTTCAGCCCCGTTTTGCTGAGTTGGTGCATCCTCATCTTCTATAAATGCCTGACGTCACTTGATGCGATGGCGCACCAAGGAGGACTCGTCTGTAATCTCGTCATCTCTGTGTCGTCGGCAGGGCAGTATGAGCAAGACGAGGAGTATGATGAGAACCACAGCACAGACGCCCATCAGAGTGTATGCGATCACCCACATGACCGGCTCCCGAAGAGTCATGCCACTCGTGCAGTCTGATGCGACGCCCTCTGCTAGGAAAGGCCCGGCGATCTCTGCAAACGGTACTCCGCCACTTTCTGTCACACATGGACAGGAGAGATATTTACCAATGAAACCATAACAAATATAGGTATGTTCAGGTCCTAGACCTGTCTTCACGATTAACTACATTTGCAATAACATTGAGATAATATTTTTCTTAAAGGGGCAGTATGTAAGTTTGACACCCAGTGGTTGAACTAGGTATTGCACTCCTGGATCAAAACACACGCAAGTGCAGGTTGCCAGATTGACATGAGTGTACCTGTATATCGAGCCTAAAGACTGATTTGAACCGTTTTCTAACTAAAAGCAATGGCACGCGATAGAAGAAACATTTTTTTCATACTAAAATGAGTTTTTGTCCTAAGAAACACCTGAAATTTCTACTTTAGAAACAGATTCTATTTCTGACAGGTGAACAACAGGATAAACAATGATCACCCCAGGTACAACTCGTGTGCTTTAATCAGTGTTAAATGCTAATGATGTTAGCTTAAATGGCATTTTAAATGACATTTATTGCCATACTACAGCATATAGTTTCGCCTCAGATCTTGAAATTAAAATAAACCGTGTGAAATTAAACTTCAGAACTAATTCAGCGCAAGCCAAGTTACAAAGCAAATATCAATCATTCAGCATGTACATATAATAATGTTAAAGAGGTTTAATATGTTTGAATTAGATTATAAACCTTACCATTTCGTAAGTGAGTGCATATTCTGTGCTTCTCAATGGCTGTATTTAAATTTCTGAAGTGTTTTGTCTGGTGCAAACAGCCAAATTACTTATCACTGCAAATCTCGTCATGTAGCATGTTGTTAGGACACGGGGTTACAATGTAACCTGCTCACCTAATGTTTATGTTCATAATATTTACATTATTTGCTAATTAATAACCACCTCATGTGGAACTCTGCACCTCGTTTCGGAGTCCGCTACTGTCCACCGGAGGTCGCATTTCGGTCGCGGTTTGAGAGCCTTCATGTCTGAATGAATCAAATACACGGTTTTCCCATCAAGGCAACCCAGGGTGCTGAAATATAATTGGCTAAACTAGTATTGGGCGGGTTAAAATAACCAAAACAAAGACAGCTTTCCGACACGGAAATCACATTTTCAAAGGAGAATATCTGACTTTAGCATTGTTTTTCAGATAAACAAGAATGTTCACTTAGCATGTTTCTTAAATATCTGCAAACATATTATGGTATTTTTATGCTTTAGAAGAGTCAAAAACGTACATACAGCACCTTTAACCAGAATATTACACCATTCTTAAACAAAAAGGCTGCAATTACACTGTGGTTATATGGCATAGAAGAGTAAAGCAATCTGTAAAGGAAGCATCAGCTTATGGATTTTGGATTTCCATAATTGTTATTGCCTATGTACAATATATTGTATGGCCCGTTCCAGAATTTTGGGTGCATGTCAGGAATAATAAACAACAACTGTATCATTTACAGCATAGGTCTCAAACTCAATTCCTGGAGGGTCTCAGCTCTGCACAGTTTTGCTCCAACCCTTATCAAACACAGCTGATCCAACTAATCAAGGTGTTCAGGACTACTAGACACTACTAGATTAGCTGTGTTTGATTAAGTTTGGAGCAAAACTGTGCAGAGCTGCGCCCTCCAGGAATTGAGTTTGATACCTACGATTTACAGTAAACTGGATTTATTATTTATGTAAATTCCTGCAAAAAATGCTTAAATTTGATAGGGAACATTTGATTTTGTGACCAATTGATGTTTAACTTGAGTGGTCATTTCATTTAGTGCTTTAGCTTAAAATGCTAACATCAAATCAGACACCTCATGGCACGTCTAAAACAAAACGTATGTCTTTTTATCATATTAACTTTTTATTCGTTTTTAAAAATTGAATGAGACATTCGATGACATATCGCAAACAAGAGTGTTGACAAATTGTGAATCTACTATTGGTGTATCTTAATTGTTTTCTACAAAATATTGATATGCCTCAATGCCTTCCAGTAAAGTCTAGAAGGGATACAGCTGTGTATACGCACATCAGTACAGCATAACTTTGGTGACATACTATTTTTATGTTACTGTGAGGGTTGGGGTAGATATATACCCACATAGAGTGACAGCAGATCAATAAACTCACTATAGTTTGACTAATTTTGCAGCTTCTGGAGAACATAATGTACTTTGAAGGCTGTTTAGTCAAGAATGTAGTTGTTTAGATTGCAACTGTGCAGTTTATTTATAAGGATAGTGGCTATTTGAAATATTTATAATTTCATCTGTGGCCATTAGTCTGTCATTGAGCAAAGCAAAGACCGTTGACGTTATCCATCCACAAGATGGCAACAGAGACAGATGGCGATAAGCCCTTATGCTGCATTCACACTAGATGCGAGGGAGTTACATGTTTGCAAGTCAATGCAAAGGTGAAAAATGGCCAACCTGTGGCGAAATACGCATGAATGAAGTAGCGCGTAAGACACGATTCGCGCGAATGAAGTGGCACGAGTTGAGAGTTTTGTGCGATTGACGCGCTTAACGTGCCTATCGCACATTTTCTGCAAATCGTTAGAGTTGGAAAATCTGAACATCAGTGGGCATTCACGCGCATTAACCAATCAGGAGCTTTCTCCGGACAACAGTTCATCAAACTGGGCTCGGCTCAGTCGGAAGCACAGCAGAAAGCTCTCATCATCCAGGTATAGTTTCTGGAGGAGTTGATAAACTGTTAGAGCTGCGTGCACTTCTGAATGGATCTAGTGCACCCAGACACGACTCCAAACAAATCTACACTGTTTTTCAGCTTCCCTAAAGCACATAAACACAGCTATTCTCTCAATAAAATCCATGTTATCCATTTAGCAATGAAGCTAGAGTCACCGGGCAGACAGAAGCCCTACCCATCACGGGAATCCGCGGCTATTGTGAAGTGAATTTGACACGTGAATGAAGCAGATTTGACGCACGAATAAAGTGAGTAAACTCAAAATATTCACGCGTCTATTTACGCATGAATAGCGTAAGGTGTTCGGAAGATCACAATAATTAACCCTGAAAAAGCAAAAGCACTAGCAGATTATTGCTGTGTTTGCACTGCTCTGGCTTTTACAGGGTTAATTATTGTGATCTCCCGATTGCAACAAAGAAATACTGGGAAATCTCTGCAGACTGATGGCATTTCATGCCGTTCAATAATACGATGTATAATCTATATTCTATCAGTATCTCATGCTTTGCAGAGTTCATGTTGGTATGTTGACATTACGTTGAGCAAGTAACATGCTTTTTCTATTAGTGATTTACAAATTGTTATGCCTTTTTCATAACTTATGTTACATACAGTAGTTGACCGGAATGTAGAGACGGAGAATTTTTTTTTTAATAACTGAAATTACAAATGATTAAGAAAAAGTTTTGTATGACTGCTTATTTAAATGAGTAGAGTAAATGCACACAAAAAGATGAAAATAACTAAATAAAAGAGGAGAAAAACTCGTAATTTCTAACTACAGCTGATCAAAACATTACTAAACAGGTAACTGACATTCTAAGTCGATCTCTCTCTTTTATATGTTGTATTGCTGTATTTATATTATAGTAATTGTAGTGTGAGATATGATAGAGACAGAGACTCGAAATAAAACTAACAAACTAAATAAAATAAACTTTTTGGTTTGTTTGGACAGAACCAAAACCAAGACATCCAAACTATAAATGAGGCACGGCCTTTAAAAAATTTGAAAAGATTAATCTGCATACCGTTGAATGAATCCACCTACCTGCACAGGTGCTGACAGCGAAGCCCACTCTCTTCTGTGCTCGGTCAAAGATGACATAGAAGCCCTCCATCACAGTGGCTCCAATGACTAAGCCATTTGCTGAAGGGGAGATTCCGAAACGAAAACAGTCCAATGTTCCGTCAATATCTGTAACTGGCTGGATGTATAGCTGCAGACAAAAAATTCAGTGTCAAAGGAAGAGCTTCAAGGTATGCGCAAATGTACAAGCACACACACAAAGCATTTCAGAGCCAAAGTGTAGCTTATTTGTCAAATGTACAACAGAGTGCAACATAGTGATGATGTTGAAAAGAGAAAGACTGAAATCCCTTGAGAGACAACGGATAAATATTGCAAAATTTGCCTGTTTTGCACTCTATTCACTTTTAATTGCACTTCTACATCTTGGAATGGATGAACAATTAGTATATATATTGCTAAAAACTAGCAAATAAATGAATTCTGTTGTTGTAATAATATAGTATGCAAATGTTGGTGCTCAACCAGAAGTGCGGTTCCCAAACAATGACATAACTCGTAGCTGAACTATCATTGTATGATGCATCTTTTGAGAAAAGTACGATGTAGTGACCAGTGTTTCCTAAAAACCGTAGTTGCTCTGGTGCAGATCCGTCATTTGAACCAAGTTAGTTATAACATAAAACATCCATAATGCCGGTATAAATTATAATGTTTTACCCTCACACGCATAAAAAACAAATCCAATAATATTATTTTTGGTAAAAAAAAAAATAATTCATGCACTCGTTTTCAAAATTAATCCGAAAGAAATAAGGGTTAGCGGGATGACTGGGAATAGAACACAAGCAGGAACTATGCTTCTAACTACAGCTCTGGAGGTGTAGTTGCAAGCGTACAAGTTTTATAATGTTTATTGGAACGATGCATTTGGGAAACGCCAAATCAACTAACTATGTTTTTAACGATGGAATTTAGTTGGCTAACGATGGTTTTCAGAAACGCACCCCAGACCGGTCAGAAATAGTCAGAATATTCGTGTTTGCTTACTATAAGCTCATTGAAGATCTTTTTCTACAGAAGTCAGTGTTTCCTCTAGGATTTTTTCCAGCTGTGGCGGCAGGCCTTTTTTTTACACAGATCTACCAACTACCTGTGGCATTATTTCAATGACAAATGTCGTGAGCGCAGTATTAGAAGTCGAGATTGCATTTATGTAATAGCCTACGAGCATGCAGATCTCTTTGCTTGAGCGCCGATTTCCTCTGCTCGTGCACAAAACTTCTTGCACGCCCCCTCAAATTCAAGCCGCTTCAAGAGCGCGCAGATCTTCTTGTGCGCTCTCAAATAAACGCTGCTGAAGTGTAATTTAGTGCGTTTATGTCTCCAGCATTTATTAGATTTGCTAGGAATATTTATGAAGGTCTCTTATAGACCTACAGAGCGATATTAATGCGTCCTGAAGTAAAGTGAAACGGCTATACGTCGTGTTTGCTGACCTCACGCATCATGCACCTGTCAGTCAGTCAGTCAGTCAGCACGTAACCTTAAGGGGTTAAACAAATGACGCACAGCACTACTGCGGTTACAGAAAAGTTTTGGTGCGATAATCACCCGCTATTAAAAAAAAAAATGTTTTGAATGGAAAGCTGTATTGTAGTCGTAGCGGGATGAATTTTGGCGTGGTGCCCCGCCATGGAGGAATTAATGTAGCGAAAACCTTGGAAGTGAACCTTTATGGATGGATTTTATGAATTTATATTTAAACTATTTTGACACTGATACATAAGACAAAATAAGACAATACAATGGTTTTAATGATGTCAAAAGATCAGGGACAACTTGATGTCTCAATTCATGACCCTCTTAAAGGGATAATTGGAATAGAAAAGGGGACCAAACTGGAAACGTATTGACTATTTACTCTATTTAAGAGTTTCTTTCTTCTGTTGAACGCACAAGAAGATACTAGGATAAATGTGGACAACTGGTAACCATTTACATCTATAGTAATGAAAACAAGTAATATGGAAGCCAATGGTTACTGGTTTTCAACATGTTCCAAATGTATTGAATTCAACAAAAGAAAGAAACTCCTAAAGAAACTACATTAAAGCTGAAGATCCTGAAGATACTCTGCTAAATGTAAAAAAAAACTAGTGACCATTTACATTTTTGGTAAGAAAAACAAATGCTATGGAAGCCAATGGTTACTGCTTTTCAACTTTTTTCTAACGTATCCTCTTTTGAGTTCAACAGAAGAAGGAAACTCATACAGTAAAGAAACTATATTGAAGTGGTTACATCTTTTTTCATGGGACAATCCTGACCTGTGGGAGAATAGTGATTCGGAAGGACTGGCTGGTGTTTGTTCCTCTGAGGTAGATTGAGAGTTTTGGAAAAAACCTCCATGGTGACTCTCCTCTCATCCAACATGCAAGCTTGGTGCCATCAAAGAATCCAGCTGAGAAGTCATCAATCTAAGGAATCCAAGAGACAGCTGTTCAGTAAGTTTTAACTGAAGGGTCAGTTTTAGCATAGTGTGAACCCATTAAAATGCACAAATATCATCTAGATGAGGCAATTCATTTAGCAAGGTGCAAAACAATACCAGCGATGTTTGCATAATGGCGTCCACTACAGCACTAAACACATTTGCAGGAAGTCGCAGTAGAGTCGTCCCACTATCCACAATGGCTTTATCCGAGTTGTACTGAATAAAACATCCAAAGGGAGAAGAAGATCAGAGCCTGAAGGCCAAAAAAGATATTTTGAAAAATGTTGGATACCTGTGACTACTGACATCCATGGTAGGTAAAAGAAATACTATAGAAGACAATAGTTACCGGTTTTCCAACATTTTTCAAAATATCTGCTTTTGTGTTCAACAGAAAAAAAACTCAACTAGGTTAGGAACAAGTAGAGGATGAGTAAATGTTGACAAAAAAATTTATCTAACTCCATCTAAAAGGATGGATCATAATTTTTTTTTTGTTTGGATTGGCTTTATTTTTGTTTCGATTTAAATGCAGAATCGCACATTGTTTGGGCATGTACCTCTTTGCAGTCTAAATTTAAATTTTGGTCTCCAACTTCAAGCTTGAGGACTTCCACTTGATAGTACCACTCTTCCAGGACTGGTGTGTACCAAATTGGACCACGGTGCAAAGTTGGCTCTACTCCTCCCATGATCTGAAACACAATGCAACATCAAGCATGTACTTTGAGTAATACTGAATTTTCTGCGTCTACAGTAAAAATCATACAATACAGTAAAAATGAGAGATAAATGAAACTTAGCTGAGATTTAAATAAAAAATAATAAATCACCACGCTTAAACAACACCATGCTTCCCCAGTAGATTAGATATAGGATTTCAGGTTTATTCATTCCCTTTATTAATCAGTCCCTTTATTAATCTTGGGTTGCCATGGTGGAATGAACCGCCAACTTATCCAGCATATGTTTTACGCAGCAGATGCCCTCCCAGCTGCAACCCATTACTGGGAAACACACATACACTCCCATTCACACACATACACAACGGACAATTTGGCTTACCCAATTCACCTGTACCACGTCTTTAGATTGTGGGGGAAACTGGAGCACCCGAAAGAACATTTCAGGTTTAGTGAAATGCGATTTAAAAATGGAAATACATTATTTAAGTACTTTAAACAAATCTAAATATTATATAAATATTTAATACATTAATATTAAATATATTACTTATTGATTATATTATTATCATCATCATCATTATTATTACTACTACTCATTACTACTACTACTTATTACTTCTACTGCTTGTTCGTTTGCTTGTTTGTAAAAGAAAGAAAACATTGTATGAATTATATTTCAGTAAAAAGAAACTTTACAAATAAGTAAACTTGGAAAAGCTCTTAAAGTAAGATTGTTTACCCAATTAACAATAAAAACAACACACATGTACACAGTACACATACATATTACTTTATTAGGTACACCTGTCCAACTGCTCGTTAACACAAATTTCTAATCAGCCAATCACATGGCAGCAACTTAATGTATTTAGATATGTAGACATGATCAAGACAATCTGCTGCAGTTCAAACCGAGCATCAGAATGGGGAAGCTAAGTGATTTTGAACATGGCATGATTTTTAGTGTTAGGTGGGCTGGTCTGAGTATTTCAGAATCTGCCGATGTACTGATCTACTAGAGGAGAATGGCCAGACTGGTTCGAGCTGATACAAAGGTTCCAGTAACTCAAATAACCACTCGTTACAATCGAATGCACAAAAAGAAGCAGAAGACCACATCGCGTGCCACTCCTGTTAGCTAAGAACAGGAAACTGAGGTGACAATTTGCACAGGCTCAAAATTGGACAATAGAAGATTGGAGAAACGTTGCCTAGTCTGATGAGTCTCGATTTCTGCTGCGACATTTGATTGGTAGGGTCAGAATTTGGAGTCAACAACATGAAAGCATGGATTCATCCTGCCTTGTATCAACGGTGATGGTGGTGTAATGGTGTGGGGGATATTTTTTTTGGCACACTTTAGGCCCATTATTACCAGCTGAGCCTACCTAAGTATTGTTGTTGATCATGTCCATCCCTTTATGACCACAGTGTCTCCATCTTCTGATGGCTACTTCCAGCAGGATAATGCACTATGTCATAAAGCGTGAATCATCTCAGACTGGTTTCTTGAACATGACAATGAGTTCACAGTACTCAAATGGCCTCCATAGTCACCAGTTCTCAATCCAATAGAGCACCTTTGGGATGTGGTGAAATGGAAGACTCGCATTATGGATGTACAGCCGACAAGTCAGCAGCAACTGCGTGATACTATCAAGTCAACATGGAACAAAATCTCTGAGGAATATTTCCAGTACCTTGTTGAATCTATGCCACGAAGCATTAAGAGGCAAAAGGGGGTCCAACCCGGTACTAGTAAGGTGTACCCAATAAAGTGGCCAGTGAGTACATCTTTCTAGTTCTCAAATCTGATTGGCTGATGTCATGTGATATTCTACTAGTATCAGAACTCTTCACCCCACTAAATTCTTATATTTAACATCTGTAAATTGTTGTTTGTTACATTTTATTGTTCAATAAATTCCATTTAATATAAATTGTAGTCAAATTTAATAAAAATGCTTTATAACGTTTATCCCTATAATCCTGATCTGTGAGCAAGATCTTCTGTTTTGTCATCACCAAGACATTACAACAACATTACAACAACATTACATTACCAAGACTTTTTTTGTATTTGTAACGACTTTTGCCGTTTAGATGGTCAACTGCTGATGTGAAACTGTGGTGGAAAAAAGTAGTCCCACACACAAAAGGGATTTAAAGACCCTCTGTGTTTGATTTTATTTTTATGATCAAGATTATGCAGTTGTATTACTGCATAAATGCAATATCACACAAGTAGCACTACAATATGTCTGTATATATGCACTGCTGTGATACTACGGCACTTGCAGGTGCTCCAGGTTACCCCAAATTGGATAAAACTAAATCCAATCCACTAAATTTGGCCGTAGTGTGTGCTTCATTCTGCTGTGGCGACCCCTGATTAAGCAGGGAATAAGTCAAAGGAAAAAGAGTGAGCATTACTATTTTATAATTTACAAAGTCTCAAGTCAGACAGAAATGCCATGAACTGAATCTGAATCAGCTCGTTATCCATGGGTCTGCCATCTATCTATTTTCCTTTAGCTTTAATTTAAGTATGTTCAAGCAAAATATTCCCTAACCGAAGACTATAAAAAATGGACTCTGATCTGGCGAGTTGACTTCCACACATCCAATTAAGAGGCTAGTCAAGTATTTCCAAAAGGCTTTGGACGTTGTTCAGCGGTGGACACGGGACACACTCCTCCCCTCCGTGCTTCCCATCTGCTCCTCTCTGCGGGACACGTGGCCAACTCTTCTTCCAGTGCTCCCGTATTGCTAACAGAATGTGCCAGCAGCAGGGGGCTCTCTTTAGCTTAATTAGCTTCTCACTAACGAGACATGCCATACTATAGGATGCAACGACAGTGTGAGATGTGGACACGCGCTGAGCTATTATGTTTCTTGAGTAGTGCTGAGAAACCCAATCTCTTCTGTCCTTGAGAGGTGTTAACTGATCTGATTTATCAGAGCAGGAGGCCTGAATGCTACCTACAGCTAAAATTTATATGGTTAGAAGCCGTTTTACCAGTTAATAATATGAGAATCCTACTCTTAAATGTTTCACCATGCGCTATTCGTGATCAGAGTTTCTGATTTTGAGGATTATGGGGCCCAAAAACGTGTCTATTTTCTTTTTAGTTCAATCCAAAGAACTGTTCGTGTGACATGTCTAACCAGAGTCTGGTTTGAAGGCATTCTAAATTTAAAAATATAACACAGCACAGCTATAGTTGCAATTATTTAAATTGAGTGTGACTGAATTAAATATTACTGATGAGTAATAGGCCAGTCTCTTATATACCTTTTATATATCATATTCGGTAATGCTGAAATCACGTAAAGTATATAACTCCAGTTAAGTTGCATCATTTTAACCTGAATATCGCCAATGTGTGCTATAAATGTAAACAAGAGAAGGAAACTTTATTTCATTGTATGTGGGAGTGTACTTAAGGCAATTGTTTTGGGATTAAAATACTGAATATTGTAGGTAAAATCATAAATCATGGAGTCATTCTAATGAAAAATAATTCCTCTTCATCCCAGCTTGTGTAAATTGCATATTTTTCCATTGAACTTTAATGCGACGAAACATGAAAGATTGCTGTTAATTTTGTTTGCCGGATGACCTCTTGCCTTGCTTTAGAAGAGATATCCTTTTTTTAAAGCAAAATTCATATAGTTTGATCTATTTGGAAAGTTTTCTACCACTTTTTACAGAGTCTAAATAGTGACACATTGAAAGTACACTACCTGACAAAACTCTTATCGTCAATCCCAGTTGTAAGAGCAACAAATAATAACTTGACTTCTATAGTAGTTGATCATTTGGAAAAGTGGCAGAAGGTAGATTTTTCAGATCAATCATCTGTTGAACTACATCCCAATCTTCACAAATACTGCAGAAGACCTATTGGAATCCACATGGAGCCAAGATTCTCACAGAAATAAATCAAGTTTGGTGAAGGAAAAATCATAGTTTGGAGTCACATTCAGTATAGGGGCGTGTGAGAGATCTGCAGAGTGGATGGCAACTTCAACAGCTTGAGGAATCAAGACATTTGTGCTGCTCATTACATTACAAACCACAGGAGAGGGCAAATTCTTCAGTAGGACAGCGCTCCTTCTCATACTTCAGCCTCCACATCAAAGTTCCTGAAAGCAAAGAGGGCCAAGGTGCTCCAGGATTGGCCAGCCCAATCACCAGATATGAACATTATTGAGCATGTCTGGGGTAAGATGAAGGAGGAGGCATTAAAGATTAATCCAAAGAATCTTGATGAACTCTGAGAGTCCTGCAAGAACGCTTTCTTTGCCATTCCAGATGACTTTATTATAAGTTATTTGAGTCATTGCACAGATGTATGGATGCAGTCCTCCAAGCTCAGGGGAGTCATACACAATATTCGTTCTTTTTCCACTGCACTATGACTTTATATTCTATACTGGACATTATTTCTGTTAAGTGAGAAGACTTTTGTCTAAGCAAAGTCAGACTTTACTGTCCTAATTAAATCATTAAAAATCAAGGCATGATCATAATTTATTTAGGTAAAATAAGCGTAATCTAGAGGTCTTTGCCTTTCATATAAGCCACTTCTGATACCAAATGACCAACTAGAAGTTATTATTTGTTGTCCCTAAAACTTGAATAGGTGAAAAGAGTTTTGTCAAGTAGTGTATATCTTCAAACTGTATTAAGTTATTTTGAGTATATATATTATCTTGTTTTTTTTTTTGCTAAACTGAAAATGACAACGTATGGCAATGTTTAAAAACAATAAATGCTGAAATGACATTTTAGTTGGTGTCTTCAGTAAATCATAATAAAATGAATAAGATCTAAGGGATCACATACAGTGCTCAGCATAATTGAGTACACCCCATTATGAAAATAAATATTTTTATCTATTTCTCAGTGAATATAGGCAATGTATGCTGGTGTAAACAAAACAGATTTATTACTACAGACATATTTATTAAAATAATATTTTAGTCACCAAATATATTTAGAAATTGAAAGATAATACAAGTATATACAAGTAAAATATTGCAAAAATAAAATTACAACCTACAAAATTTCAACTATATTTTTACAATTTTTCTTTTTTTTTTTTTGCTTCTCTTGATTTTTCCTCTTTTTTAAATTTGTATTTAATATTTTTCTATAACATTTAAATTTGGGTGTAAATGTTTTTTTGTTAGATAAGCTCCAGATTTGGCTTCAGTACTGACTGATCTAATGTAAATGCGCAAATATTATATTGTATAGCTTCCTATTAAAAATATGAACTTAAAAAGAGAGACTAGTGAGTTACAGTTACTAGTGAGTTACTTCAACTTACAGTTGAAGTCAGAATTATTAGCCCCCCTTTTAATTTTTTTTCTTAATTAAATAATTCCCAAATGATGTTTAGAGCAAGGAAATTTTCACAGTATGTCTGATAATATTTTGTCTTCTGGAAAATGTCTTATTGTTTTATTTCGGTTAGAATAAAAGCCGTTATAAATTTTTTATACACCATTTTAAGGTCAAAATTATTAGCCCCTTTAAGCTATACATTTTTTCAATAATCTACAGAACAAACCATTGTTATACAATAACTTGCCTAATTACCCTAACCTGCCTAGTTAACCTAATTAACCTAGTTTAAATGTCACTTTACGCTATATAGAAGTGTCTTAAAAATATCTAGTCAAATATTATTTACTATCATCATGGCAAAGATAAAATAAATCAGTTATTAGAAATGAGTTGTTAAAACTATTATGTTTAGAAATGTGTTGAAAAAATCTTCTCTCCATTAAACAGAAATTGGGGAAAAAAAATAAACAGGGGGGCTAATAATTTTGACTTCAACTGTATATATGCTGAGCACTGTACAAAAAAAAATTAGCTGTCCACTAGTAACTGGAATAATTTTTCCACAAATTTGGAGTGTATATTTCTGTAGCAGAGTGCAAGGTTTGGTACATACCAGGCTGCCGCCCGCTGGGTCACCTGTAGTGCTGGCAGGAACTCCTGCTCCACACATCTGTAGAGAAAAGACATCTGGAATGCCAGTCTGCCGCACCACAGAGTTGAAGAATGGCTCCACTGATGGGTCTGGCTGAGAGAAGAGAAAGACAACTGTTTTTAAACCAAGTAACAAAATATACAAATGTGGTACATAGTAGTTGTTTTCAGTACTTCAGTAACCATTTTACTACATCATTACAAAAGCAAAAAGTAAACCAATTTCAAACTAAATTATGATTATTATAGCCTTTATTTTACTAGGAGAAAGGCTCATTGAGATTAAAGAGCCCCTATTATGCACTTTTGAAAATGAGCTTCCATGCAGTGTGTGTAGCAGCATTAAGTGAATGAAAACATCCAGCGGAGGTTTAAATCTGAAAGTGCGCCATGTTTAAAACTATTGATTCTTTAATGAAATAGTTAACTCAGAGTCGAATAAATGAATCGAGTTGGGTTCGGATCTTTTGCTTAAACGCGTCGACAGATACGGTACATCACCATATACAGCTGAAGTCAGAATTATTAGCCCCCCTTTTATTAATTTTTTTATATTTCCCAAATTATATTTAACAGAGCAAGGAAAATTTCACAGTATGTCTGATAATATTTTTTCTTCTGGAGAAAGTCTTATTTGTTTTATTTTGGCTAGAATGAAAGCAGTTTTAAATTTTTTAAAAAACATTTTAAAGGTCAAAATTATTAGACCCTTTAAGCTATATATTTTTTCGACTGTCTACAAAACAAACCATTGTTATACAATAACTTGCTTAACTACTCTATCCTGCCTAGTTGATTTAATTAACCTAGTTAAGCCTTTAAATGTCACTTTAAGCTGTAAAGAATTGTCTTGAAAAATATGAGTTATTAAAACTATTATGTTTAGAAATGTGTTAATTTTAAATAAAAAATAAAAAATTAGGAAAAAAAATAAACAGGGGGGCTAATAATTCTGACTTCAACTGTATGTAGTGCTGAATCCGGTAAAACGTGAACGCGCCTTTCCCCTCAGACACTAGTGGAGCTCAGGGAATCATGGGACTGATCATGACGCAAAGATGACGATCACTGACAGATGAAGATTCGGCAGCAGGGAATAAAGGGTTAAAGTTTATTTTCACAACAACACCACAGTATTGCCAACCGTGTACTGTGTTTGTTCCTGTCGTTTTTTTTATTTTTGATAAAATAACCTATGCTGCAACGCGGAATTTGCCAGCTGTTACTAATAAAGGTAGGAGAAGAAGAGACTATTATCTATGGGACTTTGTCAGTAACTGTTACAGTTCATATGGACCAGTTTCTTCTTCAGATTGGAATATGTAAGTGTAATTAAATGTGTTGCCTCGTTTTGTGTAGTTTGCAAAATATGTTTAATTGTGTGTTAGAAGTTGTAATCGCTGTAATTCAGTTGTAATTCCCATATTGTGTCCAAAACTATGTTGAAAACGTGACGAGTTCTCCCTTTATTGATTTAAAAGCATTTCTGAACTTGCGATTCTCTGCCATTTGTCATTGCTTTGGCCACTGTCTGCTGTTCACGCGGTGTGATCAATTTTCAAAATAGTTGCCACTGTGTATATTAATACTGAATATGTGTCGTTGTTATTATTGGGGTTATGGTTAAGAGTAGAGTAATATGCTGGTGTTTAACTGAATTGCTTTATTGCACTCCTGCATTGGGCTCTCACATACTTTCTGCTAATTCGCACCGTAGCCGTGGTGGGCATTTCTCTCTGTCTCGAGCTGAACGCAGTCAACCAATCACAACAGACTGAGTCATCGATCCAATCAGCACAGATTAGCTTCGCACTAAGGAGGGGTTTGGGGACAAATGAAATCGCTGAACAAATCATATGGGAGTCTTTGGGATAATTAGGTCAAAATAAATGCATATTATAAGTAGTGGTGGGCCGTTATAGGCGTTAACGCGAGACTCTTATCGTGTGTTAAAAAAAAGAATCGCTGTTAATCTATTCTCAAAGTTGGGTTGGGAGCTGGGTCTATTTTACGCAAGCTATGATAACTTTCACCGTGATATTTTAGCGCGGATGTATACCTGACCGGTGAGCCATTTGACAAAAAAGTGCGCTTCTGAATCAAATCAGCAGGATTCCTGACTTTAACTGCAGTTCGGCCGTTCCACTTTCACTCATGAACATTCATTCATGCCCCATGACAAACTGGGGTATTAGACGCAAATAAGGAGTAAGGACTGGTGAGAGTGTTATGGAATTTAATAACGCACGCCAAATGGAAAGAAAAAACTCCCGCATTTTGCGGTGTGTGTGTTTGTGTGTGGTCCTTTACTGACAGCCACGTGTGTGTATTTTGTTGAAAAATATGGCGAAAATTCATACATGACGGTAATAGCTTGTGTTTACTTCTATAATGTCACTAATATATGCATATTCCACGTCTTAATTTTTATTTCTGTCTTACTTCCATTTCTGTTTAGTTCAGTTATGACTTTAGTCTGATTAAGGTAATCAAAAAAATAAATAAATCGCTGTTTGGAGCTTATGTAGGCCAACAGTTCAACATTCATGTTTAACTGAATAAACAGTTAGTAAACACAAGTACATCATATTGAACATCATTTATTTTCATCACCAATTATCATAGTTAAACAGTTTCTCAAGCCGTTTGTATTGTATTTTGGAAACAGGAGATGAGCCCCTGGTCTAATGCGCCACCTGGCTTTAGAAACCCGTTCTCAAATACTTATTATTTGGGTTGCACACATATTCTGAATGCCTTCGGCAGAATTCAAATGAGCCATTTTAATCTAGATTAATTCCTCGATTTATTATTGAAATCTATAATAATCTAGATTTAAAAAATGTGTCTATGCCCACCTTTAATTATAAGACAATGAAAGTGTTTTTTTGACCTTGCATGCATAACAGCATGTTGTTGTATTCCCCTTAAAACCAAAATATGACCCTTTTATAAAGCAAAATAGGGGCTCTTTAAAAAAGCTTTTACAAGATTGTCCTGGGTAAAATTAAGCCATATACAGTTCATATAGGTTTAACAACAACAACAATAAACAAATAAACAAATAAATAAATAAATAAATAAATAAATAAATAAATAAATAAATAAATAAATAAATAAATAAATAAATAAATAAATAAATAAACAAACAAACAGGTAACATCATCCATTCATCAAAACACACATATAATGACAGTGAAAACTAGTCAGAACATCTACAGGACAATTCACATAATTTCAAATCTATTTAAAAGGGTGTAGTAAAACCAACAAAACACCACTTGTTTGATTATAAGAGCCACACCTTGGTGACACTTCCTTTAACTTACCACACGACACCCAATGCTGGGCCAAATCAAACAGCTGCACCCATCTCAAACATACTGTAGCACACCTTTTCTCAACAAAACGCCTACAGTACTATGTAACACTCCAATCATGTGACTTACCCGAGCCAGTAGAGGATATGCAAGTCCAAGAATCCCCTGCCAATTGATTCCAGGCAAAAAGAAGCCTTCTGAGGTGAGGATTGCAGCAATGTTTATGGTGATGGCACCACTGGGCCCTGTCGGAATGGTGATGAGGTCCGTTCCCAGTTCCCCCTCCCATTCTCCTTGTGTGTATTTTACTGCAACTGCCCTCTCGGTGCTCTCATATGTGCTGGAACTGAGCAAACCACCAAAACACTGATTAATCACTAATGCACTGCTGTACATACATTCATATAATGAATATACAAGTTTTGTCTTTGTTGGTCTTGTTATTTCGTGTGACATAGGAATGTCAACTCTCTATGTGTACCAGTACTATAAACAGTAAAAATATATGTTTACAATGCTTTTGTACAATTTGGAAGGTATTAATAGCGCTTCACTTTTTCCACATTTTTTTTATGTTACAGCCTAATTGCAAAATTTATTAAATTCATTTAAATTCTACACACAATACCCCATAATGACAATGTGTAGAATTTTTTTTTTTAATTGTTGCAAATATATTCAAAATAAAAAGCCTTTGCCGTGAACCTCTAAATTGAGCTCAGGTACATTCTGTTTCCACTGATCGTTCTTGAGATGTTTCAGCAGCTTAATTGGAGTTCACCTGTGGTAATTTCAGTTGATTGGACATGATTTGAAAAGGCATACACCTGTCTATATAAGGCCCCAGAGTTGACAGTGCATGTCAAAGCACAAACCAAGCATGAAGACAAAGGAATTGTCTGTAGACCTCCGAGACAGGATTGACTAGAGGCACAAGGCTGGGGAAAGTTACAGAAAAATTTCTGCTGCTCTGAAAGTTCCAATGAGCACAGTGACCTCCATCATCTGTAAGTGGAAGATGTTTGGAACCACCAGGACTCTTCCTAGAGCTGGCCGGCCATCTAAGCTGATTTGGGGGAGAAGGGCCTTAGTCGGGAAGGTGATCAATAACCTGATGGTCACTCTGTCTGAGCTCCAGTGTTCTTCTGTGGAGAGAGAAGCCAATTCACCAATCAGGCCTGTATGGTAGAGCGGCCAGACGGAAGCTACTCTCCACCTGGAATTTGCCAAAAGGCATCTGAAGGACTCTCAGACCATAAGAAACTAAATTCTGTGGCCTGATGAGACTAAAATTGTGAATGCCAGGCATTATGTTTGGAGAAAACCAGGCTTCACTTATCACCCGGCTAATACCATCCCTACAGTGAAGCATGGCGGTGGCAGCATCATGCTGTGGGAATGTTTTTTAGCAGCAGGAACTGGAAGAATGAAAACCTGAATAAAAACCTGCTTCAGAGTGCTCTTGAACTCAGAGTGGGGCCACCGTTCATCTTCCAGCAGGACAATGACCTAAAGCACACCGCGAAAATATCAACGGAGGTGCTTCACACCTGTCCTTGTCCTTGAGTGGCCCAGCCAGAGCCCAGACCTAAATCCTCTTGAACATCTCTGGAGAGATTTGAAAATGGCTGTACACCGTCGCTTCCCATCCACCCTGATACTTGAGAGGTACTGCAAAGAGGAATGGGCAAAAATTCCCAAAGACAGGTGTGCCAAGGTTGTGGCATCATATTCAAAAAGACTTGAGGCTGTAATTGCTGCCAAAGGTGCATCAACAAAGTGTGAATATTTCTGGGGTATTCATTATGGGGTATTGTGTGTAGAATTTTGAGGAAATAAATGAATTTATTTTGGAATAAGGCTGTAACATAAAAAAATGTGAAAAAAGTGAAGCGCTATGAATACTTTCTGGATGCACTGTATCGTACAACAAAAAATAGATATCGTGACCGGCCTTATTTTCTGTTACAATGTGTTTGAAGGTTGTGATCTTACAACGTTCTGTTAAAATATTGTGTGAAGCAGGAATGTGATGTTAAAGTGATCTGTTAAATGTGTGCGTGATGTAGGGATGTGATCTTACAGTGCTCTGTTAAAGTAGTGTGTGATGTAAGGATGTGCTGCTGCAGCTACAGCAAAGTTGCTGCTTCCAGTATCCACCAGGATGTTTAGCTGTAAATACAGAAAAAATAATACGTTAATAAGTTAATTCAGTTATTATTGGTATTTTTTAATGCAATATTTGTTAACAATGTCATTTCAGAGCAATACCCAGCAGTACATTTGATTGTAACAATGTGTTTATTCCTACAAAAGACAAAAACATGTAGTACACTGTTAAAGATCCCGTGAAGTGCTTTGAAATGTGCATTTTTATCTGATGTTTGACGTAATCTCAACTGAAAAATGAAGAGAGAGTGAGACGTATCCCCTCCCCTTTTTTAAAAGTAGCCAATAGCGTTTTGTTTTTATCACAGCTCTGCCAGTGAGAGTGGTTGAGCTCTAGTGTATCCATAGATGTATACACTAGATATCGCATATGGACCCTGAGCATGCGTCAATAGCGCCGCAAAATTTGTACAGTGCTCCAAGGAAAAATGTCATTCAACCGCACAAGTCAAGACCAAAGCCAATCTGAAGATGCTGTACTTTAGTGCTGTGTACAGGTGTAGTAACGAGCAAACAAAGAAAACAAAGCACAAAAGCAGCACATTTTATAGGTAAGATTTCATTTTTTTTATGTATGTTTTTGTTTTGTGCTCAACAAATATTGATGATACTACAGTCTATATATGATAATACAGACCAAAAGGCAACGTAGTACCAACTTGCACTAAATACTAGGCTTATGCTAGTCTTGTTGAATAAAATAAGCAAACAATGTAAATGAAATATGACAACAAGATGCTGCAGTGCTAGAAACTTGTATTATTGTCGGCTAAGTGAAAGAGTCGTTCATAACGGAGATTCATTCACAAACGAATCGCTCCCTCCATCAGAATAAGAATTGAAAGCAGGAGAGGTGGTGTGTTTCAAGACACAGATTAGATCAGATTTAACAGGGAGGGAGGATAATACATTTTCACGTACACAAATACATGCTGGTTGTCGACAAAGTCTATGCGGTCACTTATCTATTGATGTAGAAAAGTGATGTAAAATTATAATTTTCGTAATTTAAAAAAATATTAGCATACTGACCACTGGGAAAACTCCCGATTAGAGCTGCATGATTAATCGAAAAAAGATTGCGATCTTGATTCGAACCCCCACATGATCTTAATTTAGCATTTCTACGATTCTGTCAATCATATTTTCAAGCTCAGGAGAGAAGCATAAAGGTGGTCGCACAAGTCTTCACATTGTTTTATATAGTCTGCTCAGCAACGTGGACACCTCCAAATGGTATTGAAAGAGTCACATACTGTATTTATAAGGTATAATTCACCCAATAATGTCATTTCTGTCTTTATGTAATCACGTATTCGCGACTGCGAAATCACACGTGACGCGAGCAGACCGTGAGCCGTTACTACAGAGAGGGTGGGCACGCG
>NC_079449.1:41632650-41667650 GCF_903798145.1 Danio aesculapii
CTGTAACAGACCTTCTCAGACTAATTAATTGTAAAGCAGTACAGTATTGTTTTATTTTATATCTAATGTTTTGGTTTTTTAATGCTTAAATGTCAACCACCTAAATACCATCAAACCCTGCTGGCAAAGAGCCCTCTAATTTAGCCTCTCCACACATATGTTTCTGTTTGCCAGGCGCTAGCGAGGCGGTCATGGCAGTTGGAATAATGTTGTTGGAGCGTTGGTTCAACGAGGGGGAACTAATGAGATAACAGAGCTGTGCCATCTCACCCAGTTGCCAAAGAGGCCATTATGGGCATTCCTCATCGTTAACGCCATCATAATATACACACAGATCTGCTCCGCTGCACTGATCCTAACAGCTTCATTTAAAAACACTTAAACTCTTAAACCCGGGGACGCAGTTTAATGCCCTATTTGAATTAAACATTATGGAAAATCGCGAGTTGTTATTAAGTAATGATTTTGACATCTGTTTTAAAAGAGAAGTAGGAAAGATTGGCCATGGCCATGTTTGAAATAGAATGCAACTGTATAAGGCTGAGCCATTTGACGATATACAGTGAGCATACGCCACACAAATTTATCTTTTAAATTAAAATTTTCTATAGGATGCTATATTTGTGCATTCGTTTCGTCAGTGCTGAAGCCAAATCTGGAGCTAACCTAACAAAATAATTTATGACAACAGTCAATTAGTTGGTCAAATTGTATGCTAGGGAAATATTTATATAAAAAGGAAAAATCATGATCCAACTATCCAACCATCAATCTATCCAACTATTCATCCATCCATCCAACTATCCATCCAACTATCCATCCAACTATCCATCCATCTATCCATCCATCCATCCTCCATATATCTATTCATCTATCTACCAATATATCTGTCAATATCCATCTAACTATCCATCCATATATCCAACCATCAGTTTATCTAACCATCACTCTATCCATCCATCTATACATCGATCTATCCATCCATCCATCCATCCAACTATTCATCTATCTATTTATTCAAGTATCCATCTATTTATCTATCCATCTGTCTAACTATGCATCTATCCAATGGTCCATCCATCTACTTAACCAATCTATGTATCCAACTATCCATCAATCCATATCTATTCATCTATCTATCTACCAATCTATCTTTCCAACTATCCATCTATCAACTATCCATCCATATATCCATCTATCCAACCATCAATTTATCCAACCATCACTCTATCCATCCATCTATACATTGATCTGTCCATCCATCCATCCAACCATCAATCTATCCAACTATTCATCTATTTATCCATCTATCTATTTATTCAAGTATCCATCTATTTATCTATCAATCTGTCTAACTATGCATCTATCCAACGATCCATCCATCTACTCAACCAATCTATTTATCCAACTATCCATATATCCATATCTATTCATCTATCTATCTATCTACCAATCTATCCATCCAACTATCCATCTATCAACTATCCATCCAACTATCCATCTATCAACTATCCATCCATATATCGATCTATCCAACCATCAATCAATCTATCCAACCATCTATCCATCTATCTATCAATCCATCCATCCATCCAACTATCCAACCATCAATCTATCCAACAATTCTTCCATTTATCCATCTATCTATTTATTAAAGTATCCATCTATTTATCTATCCATCCGTCTAACTATGCATCTATTCAACGATCCATCCATCTACTCAACCAATCTATTAATCCAACTATCCATATATCCATATCTATTCATCTATCTATCTATCTACCAATCTATCTTTCCAACTATCCATCCAACTATCCATCTATCAACTATCCATCCATATATCGATCTATCCAACCATCAATCAATCTATCCAACATCTATCCATCTATCTATCAATCCATCCATCCATCCAACTATCCAACCATCAATCTATCCAACAATTCTTCCATTTATCCATCTATCTATTTATTAAAGTATCCATCTATTTATCTATCCATCTGTCTAACTATGCATCTATTCAACGATCCATCCATCTACTCAACCAATCTATTTATCCAACTATCCATATATCCATATCTATTCATCTATCTATCTATCTACCAATCTATCCATCCAACTATCCATCTATCCATCCATATATCGATCTATCCAACCATCAATCAATCTATCCAACCATCTATCCATCTATCTATCAATCCATCCATCCATCCAACTATCCAACCATCAATCTATCCAACAATTCTTCCATTTATCCATCTATCTATTTATTCAAGTATCCATCTATTTATCTATCCATCCGTCTAACTATGCATCTATCCAACGATCCATCCATCTACTCAACCAATCTATCTATCCAACTATCCATCTATCTATTCATCTATCCATCTACCAATCTATTTTTCCAACTGTCCATTTATCAACTATCCATCTATCAATTATCCATCCATATATCCATCTATCCAACCATCAATCAATCTATCCAACCATCTATCCATCTATCTATCTATCTATCTATCTATCTATCTATCTATCTATCTATCTATCTATCTATCTATCTATCTATCCATCCATCCATCCATCCATCCATCCATCCATCCATCCATCCATCCATCCACCAATCTCTCTATCAATCTATCTATTGGTCCAACTATCTATCTATCTATCTATCTAACTATCCAATTATTCATCTATCCAACTAACTATTGTTCACCTTAACAGGGTCATGTAAGGTCAAGCCAAGCACAATGCATAGCTGAATGCAATGCCATCCAGTTCTTCAGCACAGGAAATGTGCACACTATCCATATGTAACCACAAATAACGATCAGCTATTTTATACAGAAACAGAGAGCTTCATTTCTTTCCCCTCCCTATTATGTCCACTTGCTGAAACTTCTGCATATTGTTAAAGTGAATACTTAAGTGCAGACTAAACGTAAGAATTTGCAATTTAATGAAAATGTATTTAAGTTGATACTGCATGGTTTATTGTATCTTTGTGTGCATTAGCACTTCTGTTCTTCTATTTAAATATGGTTAACGTTTCAGGCCGGAAGTGCAAACAAAATATTCATGGCAAATTAAAGCATAGAAGAATGTAATTTCTGTTGATACTTTTATTACTTAATTGTAATGAAGAAACAGTTCTTTAGAACATGAAATATATTAATGCAAAATCATATCTAATAACACCCTGCAAATATGACAATACTGTATATAATAATGCAGTTTACATGTGATATTATAATATATTTGTCCGCACAACATAAGCATACTTCTTTAAATGACAGAAAGCTAATTGTTAATATTATTATTGTTATTATTAATGCAATGATTTAACATGAAAATGTATATTAAAGTTAGATTGTTCGAAGTCTTTGATAAAACAACTTTAAAATGAAAAATGTTAAGATTTTAAATAACATTAAGATTTGAAAAGTTTACTTTTGTGTGTTACTAGTGATATCATTTCATCAATTATTGGTGATTGCATTTTTTTGTTCATTGTATTTACACTTTGAAGGTATGAAGTTGACTGCAAAGCAAATGCATATTCAATTATTATTAAGTGCCATTTTTTCAAGTGTTAAACATTACTTATGGCTGTTCACATCAATAAGCAAACTGACGGCTGGTAAAGTGTCTGCAATGTGAAGTGTTGTGGAAATAATGTTATTCAAAGCATAGAGTTATTCAGAGTCTATTTGTTCAGGGTGTGAAAGAAACTCAAAACAAACAGTTTTTATTGTTTAACAACAGGCCTTTCTAAATAAGAATAAGAAACTTGATTAGACTAGTTTGTTATTGAGTATAATTCCTCATTCCTGGCTGGATTTAACTCGAGACCATTATTAAGAAAAAATTTTCAGGCAAACAGCACAAAGCACAACTGTTGTTTTACTCTGTGTTAATCACGTGCTTATATCCTTGATCCCAACATTCATAAAACATAAAAAAATTGTTCAAAGACCTCTATTATGCTCATACAAGCACACATTAAGCCATCATTTTGATTCTCATCACATTAAAAAATGCATGCAAAACAATGCTGCTTTGAATTCGGGTTCCTCTAATTCGAGTTGGAAAGTACATGTGTATATATATATATATATATGAGCAATTCCAGCATTGTGAATGTGATATTTGCAGTAAAAACTCAAAACAAAAATCCACAGAGAAAGTATATATATATATATATATCAAAAAGAACTGACCACAGAGTTATGGGATCAGAAAAATATAAGTCTGTAAACTTGTTTTGTACTTGAAATGAGGAAAATAAACATGCGTTATGGATGTGACCAAAAAGTATGCGAGTTTGCAGTATACAACATGCTTTGTAGAAATTCTGTGAATTAAACTGCACAACCCCCCAAAAAAATTATGCTAATCAAAAGGATTAGAGTTGGCTGGCTCTTTATATAAAAAACACTTTTAATTTGATTTTATTTATTATTTTTGCATTTACGAGGGAAAAGCTTCATTATGGATGTGACAGACGTGAAATTGCCACTCCTGTGACTTTGGTAAATAAAATAAAATTGTTTAAAAACATTGACAGAGACATTTTTGAGTATTTCTAAAATACTGTAAAATACTCGCTTACACAAAAAACCAGTATTTTGGTGAAAAAAGATTTTTTTTTTCGTGGCAAGATTGAATGGAATTGCTCATATATATATATATTTTTCATATACCCATATTTTTAAGTATTTGAATTATTTTTAAATAGGTACACAATCACTCTTATTACAACTAATATGTTCATAATGAAATGTGTTGTCTCATCAGGATTTTCCTTGTCTGGAATTACATGAACCACATAATGATGAAAACAATGTAGAACTTAAGAGCAAATGTATCCCTACAATCACTAGTAAATCTGCTCCATTCGGCCAGAGGGCGCTCTCATGCGGAAACTGCAAATGCGCCACAAAAAAGAGACACGGTTGAGAATTCAGAGCAGAACATTTACCTGCTTTTATTGATTGAACATGACTAATAAACACAAATACTGAATCATCTGACACAGAATGAGTTTTTTCAAACACTGGACTTAAAGGTGCAGTAAGTGATCTGCCAAAATGCTAACCGGTTAGCATAATATCTTTGAGAAACAGTCCCTCCCCTGCTGTCCAAAGCCACGCCTCCTGAAATCACGAATGCGTGCACCACGACATGACACGAATCGTGATTCGAATTCGATTAATTATACAACCCTAATGTGAACATTTTTATTTCACTTAAAATTTTACTTTCTTAATTATTTTGGGTTTAGGTGGTATTTGTAAATCCGTGGTCACACTGCACTTTTCTCAGCATAGACTTCTATTCATTCATCCATGAATGCTGGCAGACTGGAAACGCAAGCTTGCGCGACAAGTTTTGCAATTTGCTGTGTTGCAAAATTCAAGCTTGGTAAACTCTGACCTGCTAAATCGCAGCACATGACTGCGTGAGACCAATCAAAGGTCAAAACATGACCTCTCTGTATAGAAATTTAAAATATGGACCAATAGCTCGCTTTTTTTATGTCTAATCGTCTCATTTAATCCCGGCCCTTTTCGCAGCAACATACGACAGAATTTTGTAAGCTCAAACTCTAGTGCGACTGCAGCATAAGTAATTGGATGCAAGCAGAGTACTGCGGTTTGTATAGCATACAGCACCATCTGCCGTTGAAAACCAAGCTCTAAATCCAATTCTCCCAAAGAGAATATCAAAGCATTTTGAAAATCTCTATCAATTTTTCACCACTGCTCTATAAAGCAAATATTTATTTATTTACCCTAATAAAGACCACAGGTTGACCTGGAATTATGCAATCTAGTTACAAATTTACATACTGTAGATTGTGAAGGAAGAAAGATGGGATTACTTACAAATAATTTTAGGACACAACAACCTGTGCATTTCTATCTCTGAAACAGTCAAAACATCTACATTACACACAATGAATAAAAGATCATATGCAAAAAGAATAATAGGGTGCTTGTAAAACTCCTAAAACCATAGGCGGTTCAACGATACCTGCTTTGACACTACTAAGTTTGTTCATTGGTCATTAGAACACACTTCTCACACGCAAAGTTCTTACAACTGATTATTATTATTTTTAAAATTAAAAACAGCCATGCTACAATCATGACTAGTAGCCACTTCCAGAAAACAAAGTCTGTCCACAGCAGGGCCCTGGCAGACACACAAATTCCCTTTGGTTCCAAGAATCAGGCTCCTTCCCCGCATGCTCAGCGCTCTGAACTCCTCCTCTGTTCGCTCCCATGGCTCCTCTACTGGTGAAGCGCCTCTAATCACCCCTATTGAGGTGGCTTAGCTAATTGGCAGGCGCTCTGTCACTGGGAACGCATCTGCTACCTGTTTGTACCAATTAGCAGATGTGAGCCACTTCAGCCTGACGCCTCCGCACATACGACAGATTCTGCAATTAGTGGCTCGTTTGGAAAGAGCGCCTCAATTAACATGAGTACCCTTAATTACATATTCGCGGAAGATTCTGGCCTCTCGTAGTTCACCTTTCTCATTCATTTGTGATGAGATGAGAGAATAAACATGATGTTCAATGACACTGCAGATATCCTAAGAGACACGCTACGTGATGGATTTACGATCACTTACACTCAGGCTTGATTTTCTAAAGCACGAGGCGTGCGATTACAGTTTAGTACGGATATAAAAACGATTTCATTGGACCTGAGTATCAAAGTCGGATGAATTGTTTTAATTTAATAAATTTTGTGGCATTTGCTTTACCCCTCATTCTTAAGGTGAGGGTTTCAACTAGGGCTGCACGATATTGGAGAAATCTAACATTGCGATATTTAACCTTTTTGCGATAAATATTGCAATATGAATACAGTTCCACCAGATGGTTTGGATTCTCTATTTGACCTTTTCTAGAGAGCCTACCTGTACGTTCACACTGAAAGCGGCGAGAGCGTCAAAGTAGCTGGAAGACATTCATTTCCAATGGGAGTCAGCGGCGAGGAACAGCGCGGCTTCGCCAGTGTAGGCGTCGAGGAGAGTTGAAATCAACTCAACTTTATGGTAATGAGCTATGATGCGGTTCGGTGCCAAGCAATTAAAATGTGGAAGTCCACCGCCTGAGAGGAGTCCAGAGAACACAGTCACGGTGAACTTTGGTTCCGACCAACACAATCTCACGGCAATTTGTAACTTTTTGATTTAGTGGCTAATTCGTAGGAATTTGTACGATCTAATTCGTACAATTTAGTACGATTTGCTCATCCCCCAATGACGGTTGGGTTTAGGGATGGGGTTAGGTGCCATGCCTCCTTTTTAAAATTGCACAATTACGTATGACTGATTAGCCACTAAACTGACAAAACGTAAAACACTTACGTTTTCTCGTAAGATCAGGCTGTTCCAACCACAGTTAAGCTGCAGTCACACTGGGCTTTGTGTGTGCGAAGTTCTGACGTGCGGCGCTACGAAAAGGGGCGGGATTAAACAAGATGATTAGACATTAAAAAAGCGGGCGATAGCTCCATGTTTTAAATTTCTGTCTAGAGAGGTCGTGTTTTGATCCTCGATTGGTCTCACGCAGTCAAGTGATGCGATTTCGCAGGTTAGAGTTCACCAAGCTTGAACTTTGCACCGCAGCAACCTGCGAAACTTAACGCATGACCCCGCGTTTCCGGTCTGACGCATTCGCGTGGGTATGAATGGAAGTCTATGGGAGGAAAAGCCCAGTGTGACCGCAGCTTTATTCCAAGGGTTTGATTATTGCGGTCGCCAGATTTCTAATTATTTGCAATGTTTTCTTACAGGCATATACATTTAAAAAAGTAACTGGCGAGTTACTGATGTGAATTAATGTTATATTAATAAATATATCTATTTACTTTAAAAAAGCGGGAATCTCATGCGACAATACAAAGCAGTATTGCTGCTTCAGAATGGACACATTGGATAATCAAGTGGAGCAAAGCCACACCACATGCAACTCGATCTTCGAGTTTGCTGAAAAGTGCGCAACATTTTCATGCTAGAAGGCATGTTTTATGCGGGAATGTAACTGATATGATATGCTGCAATGGCCCCTTTAAATACGAGATCAATGTATCGAATTTTGACGCTCTCGCCACCGGACCTGAAGGCAGACAGCGTTGTCACCAGGGCGACCTTTGACTCTATCACCGCCTTCTGTGTGAACGCACTGTAAAAATGTGTTTTAAGTCATAATCGTCGTAACGCAAACAGAATTAATACATGTGGAGTATTCCTATTTTATTGACATTATTAAAATGGAGTACAGAGAGACTCCAGACACCTGCTGTCATCATCACAGAACACATGTTTGTGCTGTTCAGGAAAAGCTGAATTTATTTTTCATTCACGTGCAGTATCAAACTCCATTAAAACAACTCTCTCCTATCTGTCCTTACTTCATATTCGCATGAAAGCAATCTTGCTGAATAAAAGTCAAACTCATTCATTCATTTTCTTTTCGGCTTAGTCCCTTTATTAATCGGAGGTGGCCACAGCAGAATGAACCGCCAACCTATGTTTTAAGCAGCGGATGCCCTTCCAGCCCAAAAGTCAAACTGATTTATGAAATTATAAATGACAATTACATATTTTTTTTTGTTCAATTTGTGGAAAGGAGTTCAATTTCTCATGTGAAACTGTACAGTGGAGAAGCCAGTCAGTTGAGTTTACAACTAAATATAGTGCTTGTATGTCACATGGCTTGTATGGCACAGAATTCATTAAAATAGAAATAAAACACCATTCATTATATATATTTTTTTAAAAAGCACCTAAATTGCTTTGCAGTTTGTGATTCTTTTTCAGTTGAATAAAAAAATCTATTTTCCATTCATCTATTAGAAAATATTGAGCTAATATTTAAAATGATAAATAACAATTTTCCATTCACACATGATAAAATTATTTAGCAGTTTTGCATGCCCTTTTCTCCAAAGAATTCATTAAAATAGTAGTAAAATAATATTTATTACAAGTTGATTAAAAAATAAGCACCTAAATGGTTTTGCAATTTGTGAAAGACGATTTCTTAAAAATAGGGTAACAATCTCATCTCGTCTTGTTCTCGTGAACCCAATCTCGTGTCTTGTCTCGTGAAGTAAGCGTCTCGTCACACCCCTAGCATTTAGGTACAGAAATTGAGTCATCACAATACAAAATACCCAGGGTTGCCTTGTTTCTAGTTCAAATAATAATAAAAATAAATAGATTTTTTTTAACTTTCAGAAATAAGCCAAAATTAAGTGAGATTTTTCTTAAAATAAGCCAGTGGCGTAAGCAAAATAATCTTGTTTTAGGTTTGAAATGCAGAAAAAACTATTTTAAAAAATTTTATGCATTTTTTTGTAAATGTAAATTAACACTATATCATCTACAACAAAATAATAAATAACTAAATGCAATTAATCTTTATTACGCCTCCAAAAGTCATAATTTTTTGTGCCCAAATGTTTTAAACTCTCTTGAAATGCTCCGTCACAGGCCTTTAACACACATGCAAATGATAAACCTTCACTTTATTATGGTTAATCTTAGAAGTGGCTATAAAAATCCTGTGTTTTGTGGCTACAACTATAATCCAGACTCAACATTGTAAATCCCGTGATGTGATTATTGTTGATGCGCACATTGCAATATCGATACTGACAAGATATATTGTGCAGCCCTAGTTTTAACAAATTATGGATCAAAAATCATTTTGAATGGCACAAAGTTAATATTAAAAAGCAGACATTTACAGCACCATCCTTAAAATCATTATTAGACCATTTCTAATTACTTTAACAATATTTCATCTTGACGGCGCAGTGGGTAGCATGATCGCCTCACAGCAAAAAGGTCACTGGTTTGAGCCTCAGCTGTCTGCATGTTTCTGTGTGGAGTTTGCATGTACTCCCAGTGTTCGCGTGGAAGGGCATCGGCTGCATAAAACATATGGTGGATAAGTTGGCGGTTCATTCCGCTGTGGCGAGCCCTGATTAATAAAGGGACTAACCCAAAAAGAAAACGAATGAAAGTTTAAACTTCAAAGTACAACTGTACTTTTTTAAAGGTGAAAACACAGTTGCTGACTAATGTTCAGTTGTTAAGATCCTTCAAATTAAAATAAATGCAACTCCAGTACATGCGTCACAACCTACTTTAAATCAATCATGAATCACGCCAAAACTAATTTGAAGACATATTTCACAAAGCACTTTGTCATTGAGTAAAAATCAAGTGCATTGAGTGGTTATGAGGGAAAATAAGCAATTTATTTGATGAGTAAAATGCTCCTAAACAACCATCTACGCATGATGATTTAACACATCAAATATTAATCCAACAATTTCACAGGGTATTTGGTAAGAGAGAGAAATGAACACCAAATGACCATGAAGCCTGTGCAGACAAGTGGACACACGCATCTCCTTCAGGCCCTAATCTGAGTCAGCTGCTCTCATTGAGGGGCCCGCTGTCATGTGAACCCATGTGAGTTGGTTCTTACATATTCTCAGCACAAAGATCAAGGGCTCTTTGGTCTCCCTCCTTCGCCCAAGGCATCTCATAGAGACTTTCACATCACATGCTTCGTGGACTGATATGCTCTTTCAGACTGAAACACTGCTTTGAGAACAGCCTAATGCAGCGTTCCCATCTGCTGAAATATAGTTTTGTTGATCAGAGATCAGCTGAGTCTTAAACAAGAACGCAAAACCATATAAAAAGAGTTTATAAATAGTGCAGCAGACTTAAATGTGCAAACATTCATTCCTTCATCTTCCTTTCGGCTTAGAATCTTTATTAATCTGGGGTCGCCACAGCAGAATGAACCGCCAACTTATCCAGCATATGTTTTACGCAGCGGATGCCCTTCCAGCTAACCCATTACTGGGAAACATCCATAACTACACTACGACCAATTTAGCTAACCCAATTCACCTACAGCGCATGTCTTTGAACTGTGGGGGAAACCCACACCAACACGGGGAGAACATGCAAACTCCACACAGAAATGCCAACTGACCCAGCCGAGGCTCGAACCAGCGATCTTCTTGCTGTGAGGCGATCGTGCTACCCACTTCGCCACCATGACGCCCATGTGCAAACATCCATGTGTAAATATAATCTATTTCACGTTAACTAGTTCCAATGTATGAATTCAGTTCCTCTCAAATTCACACAGGTATAGTAAGTACAGGTGTACTCCTCAAACCAGCGGACATTTTCTTCACTAATGTTTGACAACCAATTTCCAGTGTATTTAAAATATAGTACCTGTGAAATTAAGGCTTTTGTGTCCTGTCTATTTATATATAATATCATATTTAAGGCTTTATCAAATGCTGTGCCAATAATTTGTTGACAACAGTTAGATAAAATGGAGAACAAAGTTAAACGTTGAAGAACCTCTAAATGCAGTCTAAAATTTTCTTCTAAAATTAGCTTTTTTTTTCAGGCTCCTATGTGTAGGTTCAGTAATGTCACATTTATGGCAAAGAATATGTCCTTTTCCTGGTCTTTAAAGTGAAATAACTGAACATAAACAAAGGAGGCTGAGAACAATGTTAATTTTCGATGGAAATTTCAGACGGCACTTCTAAACTCTTCAGGCTAACGTCTTAACTGGAGTCAGTTACGAAATGTTTACTACGTTCTGTTACAAAATATGTCACACAGAAACATATTAAAAACATAGAAAGGAGTTTTCAAAATGTTACCAGATGACATACCGTTTGTCCTGGAGTCCCAATGATCATCTGTATGTAATATCCCCTACCAGAGTCCCCTTTTAAATTATTAATCATGTCTAGAAAGTTAACAATCCCCGCTGGATCTGACGCCAGGGACAATCCACTTTTAGCAGCGGCATCATTCTTTTGCAAAGGCCTGAGGTCCAGCTGCACAGACGCGTTGAATTTCCCCGCAAATATGTTTAAAGGTATTTTAAACACTGAATGAGACTTCCAGAAAGTGAGAGAAAGTAGCAGTAGCCCGTAGAGCCGCATCTCGCCGAACTTCACGTTGAACAGACTCTCAGCTTTGCTTCAAAGTGCACGACTCTGTCATTGATGTAGTAAGTTCCATTCTTGTTATTAGTTATGGGAACGATCTTCGGCAGAGCTTATGTGAATCAGACAGATGCCGCGGGGATATAAAGTATGTGTGTTATGTGTTCAATGGATAACTTCCTGAAAGAGCATATGACGGATATGACGAGCATATCCAAACATTCCTGCGATTAATGAGGGCCAGAGGCACGAGAGAGGGATAGACTACAACAAGGATGTTTCTCTGAAGTTTGTATACAGCAGCTGTTTTAAACATACAGTTGAAGTCAGAATAATTAGCCCTACCCTTATTTATTTATTTATTTTTTAAATATTTCCCAAATGATGTTCAACAGAGCAAGGACATTTTCACAGTATGTCTGATAATATTTTTTTCTTCTGGAGAAAGTCTTATTTGTTTTATTTCAGCTAGAATAAAAGCAGTTTTTATTTTTTTATGAACCATTTTAAGGTCAATATTATTAGCCCCGTTAAGCTATATATTTTAAGAAAGTCTACAGAATCGTTATACAATAACTTGCCTAATTACCCTATCCTGCCTAGTTAACCTAATTAACCTAGTTAAGCCTTTAAATGTCACTTTAAGCTGTATAGAAGTGTCTTGAAAAATATCTAGTCAAATATTATTTACTGTCATCATGGCAAAGATAAAATAAACCAGTTATTAGAAATGAGTTATTAAAACTATTATATTTAGAAATGTGCTGAAAAAATGTTCTCTTCGTAAAACAGAAATTGGGGAAAAAATTAACAGAGGGGCTAATAAATCTGATTTCAACTGTATTTGATACTTTATTTTTTTATTTATTTAATTTTTTTTTCTTTATCTGTAAGAAATAAGCATATACCAGCTTTTAATTGTTTATTATTATTATTATTTTTATTAAACTTTATTAGGATCAATCATATAATAAATATGTTGTTCTAAGGACATTTTGTTACGATTATGTGATACACAAAAAAACAGTATAAATAACAAAACAAAAATGAAATATTCAAAATAAAAGTTGTAAAAAACTAAATTTGTTCTGAAAATGTGTCTCTGGATGTTTTCTCTAGTTATTAGAACAAGAGAAAGTAGCTGTCAACAAGTAAATGCATGCATGGACATAAACATTACAGCCTTATATTATATTATATTATATTATATTATATTATATTATATTATATTATATTATATTATATTATATTATATTATATTATATTATATTATATATTCTAATAGTTTCGATCAATTAAAATATTTTTCTGAAATTTGTGTGAAATTTTGACTAACTGCATCTCTGTTTAATGTTTAACATCTTTTTTTATATATATTTTCGTGTTGTCACTTGTCACTTTATTTACACTGGAATCTTTTGTAGCCAAAACAAACTCCTTTTGTATGTAAGCACACTTATGACTTGTTTTGATAGGCATTTACAGTAATATGTTTTGTATATAATTCATTAATGTTTTTTTTTTAGATCAATATATTGAATTGAATTTTTATATACAGATTGAAGACAAACTGTACAAAAATACAAGTATCCCATACATTTTAAAATAAAACTGTCAAGAATAAAAACATAATAATAATGTGCTTGTTTCCATTGTGGTCCTCACTGTTAAAAACCAAAGTATGGCTGCAAAATACAGTTAATCCATAAAACAAACAGTACCTCCACATTTTAAAACAGGAACAAAATTATTCACAATATAATAACATATAAAATAAAACATCATCATCCACCATGCAAACTAAATATCCTCATCAATCAACCATCTTTTGATCGTTTTTTTTAACCTCCTTTAGTCTTTGATTTCCTTGATGGATTTTGGAAAATTGTTCCACATGATTTCCCTTGTATATAAAACAAATTTTCCCCACTAGACTTCTAAATTTAAACAAACAATCATTAAAATCCCAACCTCTAGTACTGTATGAATGCTGTTGCCTCACCATTTTAAAATTCACCAAATAGGCTAACTAGGAACCACATTATTAACCATTTTACTCATCATTCCCAGTTTAAAAAAAATAACATACTCTTTTACTTACAGTTAACATATCTAAGTCTTTAAAAAAATGCAAATGTGCTCTATAGGATGATTTTTAAAAATTATTTGTACTAATTTATTTTGTGCCTTTTGCAGGTTTTCCTTCATACTCTATGAGCAGCTACTATACCAAAATGACGTAGCATAATCAAAATGGGGTTGAAGCAAAGCTCCTGCCATTCCAAGGACATTTATTGGAATTCTTTATTATGGGAGGTTAATTGGATTGGGCTGCTAACATATACATTTTGCATTTTAAATAAAGAGAAATTCATTTAAAGATTTTACATAAAATATACCCAAAAAATGTGTTACTTTCCAAATGTCAGATGTTGAGAAAGAATGTTCATTTTGTAAAAACAGGGAGGAATCCTTATGTCACTTATTTGTTGATTGTCAGAGTCTGCAATTATTTTGCAAAGACTGTTTTTCTGATTATTCTGCTAAAAAAGTAATATGTTGATAACATTGAATGCAAAATAATCTTTTGTTATTTCAAAAATGGTGATAAATGAACAATTTTATTAATTGTATTATTTTAAATGGCAAATTCCTTATCCACAAATGTAGACTTTCAAAATCTCCTCCTTTATACAAGGTTTTTGTCAACGAGCTTATTCTGTTAATGAAGTCTCTTAAAGCTGTAATAAATGTAAAAGCTCTGTCTGTTGTAAGCTATTATAAATCTGTTTTTGGGTTCTTGTGAATGTCTTTGTTGTTGTGTTTAGTTTTTATTTGAATATCAATTATCTTCATAAATGCACAATAAAAAATAAAGTAAAAAAAACAAGCTCCTGCCAATCATTTTAAAGAATGATCATCCAACAGATCAGCTTGCTAAGATCCTAATTTTTCCCACATATCTTCGTAAAAACACTGCTATAACATCTCCTGATAATTTATCTTCTATTAAAACATACCCTAATAAGATTTTAACTTATTATTTAACAAAGCTTGCTGGAGCTTGTTTATATCCATTTATTAATATAAGTCCTTTTTACCCTTTTAGTAGTCCAAATTAGCTTGCACTATCACCGAAAGTCAGAAGAGGGCGCACAACACCACTTTCCAAACATACCCCCACCTAACAAATTGTGCGGTAAATGAGGGAGATTATCGGACAGTTAACTGTCCAAATCGCCTTTCCTGGAGCATTGTTTCCTAATCTACATCAAACCCTGATTGGAACAAGATTTGGGAGGCAAGACAGAGAATCAGTCAGAGCTAAATGCTCCAGTATCATTTTTACCTTAAGACGACACCCATCTTTCACAAAAACACTGTCATTTTAACCCATGCAGTACAATAATATAGAAAATTAATATTAAAACAACCACACATTAACATGTAGGCCAAACTGCTTCCCACGCATTTATTTAAAAAAGGTGTTTCCTTACATTTAATAAAACTTGTTTATTAAATAAAGCTTACTAACCGCGCATGCGCTCTTCCACTCAGGAACCCCCTTTCATGGTGTGTTCACTCTGAAACTGACCACCTGTTGTATATTTCTGCCGCTCGATCGTTACATGTACGTGCTCTTCAATAGAATAATCCCCAAGACATGCGCTGGCTGAATTACTCGAGCGTCTTTAAGTACATAATGCTTGTCTTAGACGCGGTGCATCTGTTGGCATCGCGCATGGTGATATTGGATATTGTGTAGGATAATTACAGGCGAGAAGTGGAATTGGACAATCTGGGATTAAGGGGATAAAAAGAGAATAACGTAGTTTTTGTTCCAAAACACAAGCAGCAATTTAGCACCCTGCCCTAATGACTCAACTATGTGAAAATAAACTCTAGATTTTGGATTTAGTTTAGTATACTTCAATAACATGACAAAAGCTATGTGTTTACAACACTGCAAATGAGAAAACAAGTGAAATGATGGTTAAAAAACAAAAACTGTGTAATATATGGTGGCAAAGAGATCTCAAATACACTGGTATTTAAGAAAACATTAACAAATTGAGAAAACTAAGAAGATCAATTTGACATAAATACTCTCAACACATGCAGATGCAGAAACATGCTGCAAATATGGAAATGTGTTGGGGACACCAAAAAGTGACGAACCCGACGGCTTCCTGTTTAGAGTCAACTGCGTTGTCAGAGATCTGAGAGGTAAGAGTTTTGTTTATTTTAACATCCTGGATGTACAGTTAATGGTTGTTTGTATATTAGTCCTAATAGTCTGACAAATTGCGCAATTAAAGGGTCACAAAACACATTTTTGAGTGGTTGACGGTCAGATATGTGTCCCATGTTGCTACAAACACTATTAGGTTACATATTTCACAAAAAAGTTTCGAGCAAATTCGTTCTTCCAGTTTGAAAATCAAATTTGAAGCTACGTCACGATGATTAGATCATTGTGTAAATACCAGCATGGACACTGGATGTCTGTACGGGCCGGTACAACGTGACGTCTTTGAGTTTCCAGCATTAATTCATTGAGAAAGACTTGGTTCGAACCAGTCAGCACGCTCTTTTGTGAACTTCAATAATATGTATGATAGCTTCGAAGACCTGTTTTTACCTTTTACAGTGTTCAGAAGGCATTGAGACGTCACGTTGTGTTGCCAACCGTGATTAAACAAGTGGAAGAAGAAGAATTGTTCGAAGATATGGGCAGGGGCGTAGCGGACATTTTAAAAGTGGGGGGGGGCTGTATGAGATCATACACTGAGAAAAATTATTCAAAGATGATTCCTTGGATTTACTAAATTTTTTTACGTGTGGTTGTAAATAATTTATTTAAGCTGAATTTAAACAAACAAATTAAGTTGAACATTGCTCAATTTAATTTGTTTGTTTAAATTCAACACAAATAAATTGTGTGCAACAGTTTCGCATGCAACACTTTTTTCAGTATACGTTCATATAATTATTAATCACCTGCTTCTAAATGGTTTGTCTCTAAAAGTGAGGGGGACGTATCCCCCCCGTCCCCCGGTTGCTACACCCCTGGACATGGGTCATCAGTGTTGTGTTTATAAATGTGCCGCAAGGAAGGTTTTGTGTTCATTGTCCCACAATGAGAGTACCGATGCGTGTGGGCCCACATTTGTGGATTACAGTGGTCTAACATGCGACAAAAAATATGTTTGTAGGAACATTTTTAACCAGAGAGCTTTTCACATCTGGAAATGATGAAATCCGGATTTGCCACTCGTCTCCTTTTAAAAAGACACAGGTCCAGTTGGTGTTGATTGTCCTGTCTCTACAGATTTGGTAAGTGTGTGATCTGTGTGCTTTGTTTATGTTTCTCCAGATGGCAAAGTTAGTATCGTCAGCAGTACTCTTTCAATGTTTAAAGGCATACCTTAGTCAAAATGATTTAGTTACTAAGTTTACAGTACGTTAATATCACTATAATATTATGAACTGAAAGATCCACTGTAAATGCTGCTGTCTGAATGTAAACATGTAAACGTCTTAATTAAATTATTACCGTTGTGTAGGATTTTCGCCACGTATGATTTTTGCAGCATTTTGTGACAGGGTAGTCTATACACACATGGCTGTTTGACGCTATTCTCTGCATCTACCGAGAAATACAGAGGGGTTTTTTTGCTCCCATTCGGCGTACGGTATCAAAAATTCAATTAAAACTACACTCTTCCAGCAGTTCCTCGCATTTACCAACTCGTTTGTCATGGTGGGCATGCATTAAATATTCCTGAATGAAAGTGAAAGTGCCACACTGCAGTTAAAGTTGACAAATAAGGAATGAAACACCCAAAATTACATGAAACTGAAAATGTGGAGAGCGTGGCAATGATGTTAATCGAATTATGTGTTAAAACTTAAAACAGGATCATAAAAAGAACATTGAAAAAGCAGCTCATGTAAACACCTTAATCATATTATTGTCTTATTCACATTAAGGCAAATAGTTTGACTACTGATGTCCATGTAAATGTAATCACTGTCTATCTCCCCTGTGTCTTTGTTTCCGCTGTAAAAAATCAGCTGTATTTCACTTAATGAAACTCCCCTTTTCATGCAAACCCTTTCCTCTTTCACCGACTTTTTTCAAACTAGAGGTGTGAAAATGCCCTGCTGAGACCGGGGCATTGCATGGCCCTTTAAAGATAAATGAAAGGCTGACTCTAAACAGGAAACTGCTGGGTTTGTCACTTTTTGGGGTCCCCTTTTTATTGTGGTCTGTGGTATTTGCAGCGTGTTTCTATATTTTCTTGTGTTGAAATTTGCATACACGAGTGTTGTCGAATTGATGAAGAGTTTTTTTGCGAATTGTCATTTGAGCTTTCTTGGCTGCCGCGATAATAGTGATTACAAACATATAATATCAGTGCTTATCACACATAGGCTGTGTCCGAAACTGCATACTTACAAATTATATTGTATGGTAAAATCAGTACGCAAGCAGAGTAGTATGTCCAAATTCATAGAATTCGAAAAGTATGTAGGGTTGGTGCTTTTTATCCCTTCTTACCTCTTGTTTTTTGTCCTTATCTAGCATCTCTCTGCCTTTAATATGTTGTTAATTTAGTTCTGCCATCGGATTGTTTACGCTCATTTTAAGCAGTTTTATATCCCCAGTGTGTATTACTTGAGCAACTGTGAAATTGAATCAGGCAGTGTTTCTGCTAAAAGCATGTTTAAAGATTCATCATTAGTAACTGGTAAACTCTCACTGTTGTCTATTTAAAGAAGAGTCCCACAACAAGATCACACATCCAGTTTATTAGATATGTATACTAGACTTTCTACTGTGCACTTGATGACTGTGAATCTTCACTCTTTACTTTGAAGAACAGCTGCTTATGGGATGTTTCAGATCATCTGTCAAGATGCCATTTTTTATTCAAGTCACATTGTTCAAAAATATGCACTTCATTTTGTTATTGAACCATATCAGCTTGTTCATTTGCAACAGACTGTGCATTTACTATATGGTGAATTTAAGGTTTAAACCAACGATTTGACATGCATTTTGGTATCTGTATCTGTAAAAAGTATCTGTTGTAAATATTACTCAAAGTACTGTATAAGTAAAAAGTAGACCTTTCAAAAGTAATCAAGAGTAGTGAGTATTACGCTGTGAAAAGCTGATGCATTTACATGTAGTTTGTCAATGTGTGTAAACGTAACATTCTGTAGTGCATTCATTTATTGCCCAGCAGACACACAGCTTCATAAGACGTTAATATTAGGTTCAATTTAGGTTGTGATGTCAGGTGACCAAATTAAACATCTAGCCAGCATCTAAGGACAATGTTATTTTGATGTCCATTAACAACATCAAAGGACGTTGACATTTTGTTGATTTTAGGTTGGAAAGTGACCAAAATCCAACGTCAAGCCAACATCTTAAATCAGCGTCATATTGATGTCAAATACTGACATTTATTCGTCAGGTATGGCAACCAAAATCCAACATCTGATAGACGTCATAGTGGTAACGTCCACACAACGTCAACCTGTAACATCATTATTTGGTTGATTTCAGGTTGGACGTTGGACACTGGTGTAGGCCTGACGTTGAGTTCTGACGTCAACCTGATTTTCATTTTTTTAAAAATGCAGCGTCCCCATGGCATTGGGGAACAACTTCAATTTGACGTCATGTTGACGTCTTGTGCCTGCTGGGTGTTTAAGGCCATTACGGTCATCATACAGTAAACATCCGTCATCTTCTCATCAGTGACATGCATCTAAACAGTCTCTGGGTTAATACGTGTAAAGATTTTGGAAATCTTCTTGGACACTTTTAATGCTTCCAAACAGTTTGCTGCAATTATAATGTGCTCATGTCTTGAGGTAGTTCGTTATGATGCTATTTACCTCTTTACTTCTATGTGCGATTTAATTAAACAGGAATCACAGGACTGATTTTTCTAATCTCCATAGACACAAAAAATGTGACTGCAGGTTGACGGAAAGCAATGGAGTAAAAGTACCAATACTGCCCTAAAAATGTATACTCAAGGGAAAGTAAAAGCATATTAGCTTTCTTATCGAATAAAAAGTTTATCCTACTCAGTTATGCGCATAAGTTTTTATGCGCATTTTCAAAATTTATGCACATCATGGCGTTTCCATCAACCGTTTTTTATGCGCATATGCAAAATGTTGAGCATATGTTCACAAAGCCAAAAATACACCTGAGATCAAATAATAGGTTAAAAAGTCCAAAGACTGACCGTTAGATACACAAAAGATTAATTGTATGTCACGTTTTACGAACAGAGATGCAAGAGATTAGATCCAGTGGCAGGTCGTGAGATGGTCTGGCTGATTTAAAGCTTCGCTCGGGGGGAGCTGTTCCCAGAGCTGCCGCTGACCGCCCAGAGCTTCCAACATTTGTAAACATGCGCTATCCTTATACATAAACTGCAGATTTGACTCTAAAATAACTATATTCTCGCTAGAAAAACTCTTAAAACTTGATTTTGTGGCATGATTTATCAGTATTTTCCTAATTTTGTGGAACAGTCCTCATCGGTTTCCTGTGCAGCAGCACATGCGAGTTGCTATGGTAATTCTAAACGTTTGGGAGAAGCGCATTTATTTCGAACTGTGATCAAAACTGACTGGAACTACTTGTGCGTTTCAACGAAAATAATGCACACCCTCCAGCCAATCAGAATCAAGGATTTTAACAGACCATGGAATAACACAACATATTGCATTATTGAATTTCACCATATGTCTACCTCTAATGGAAGTCCCCATAAAAATGAAAAAATGTAGTGTTTGGACTGACAAAATGTGCAAATGATCTTTCAAAGCAACTTGCAAACCCTCTAAATCATCAGACCTCTATTCTTCTCTATTCTAGCATTTTCTATCAGGCTCCTCTGATTAGGTTCAGAAGTTTCATTTTATATGTAATGAAAAGTTTATTAGCTATTAAATAAAATACTTTTTTTCAGAAATGTTACTTTGGACAATTTTTTGGGTTTTAACAAGGTAAACCTTATTTTGCTTCAAAACAAGCTAAATCTACTAGTGCTTTTTTTTGCAAAACCCTCTAAATCCACCTACAAAACAGTGTAATTAGCTGAAAAATCACTAAAAATGCGATTAGAAATTATTTTACCAAACATAAAACACATTACACAGACCACCTAAAATACATAAATCTGTCAAGTAAGTGGCGGTTCATTCCACTGTAATAAACCAGGGAAAAAGCAGAAGAAAAATGAATGAATAAAATAAGTAAGTGCATTAATCAATACCATTAAAACTGACATTAATTAAATCCTCACAATCTGTTGTCATTTCTGATTATGAGATTTAATGTAAGTAGAACAATGTAAACATTGTAAATTAAGCTTGGTTGATTCAAATAATGTAGTGTAAAAGCATTTTACACTACATTAATATTAATATATGTGCATCGTCCATTAATATAAAAAGCTCTTCAGCTATCATGAAGTAATATAAATAATGTGTAGTTTTATACATTATATTTATCTTTTAAAAAAATAGCTTAAATTAGCAAATAAAACACAAGGTAGGCCTACTGGGCAAAAAGGGGATGCATCTCAGACACTTTTAGAAGCCATCATTTATGCATTCTCACCATACTTAAGGTCTTGGTCTTTATCCTCATAGCATGTGGGAGAAAAGAACGACATCTTAACTCTGTCTTTCGTGAAACGCAGTTGCCGTTTATTGTATAGTAAATCGGGCTCATTCAAAGTAGCATCGCTGCACAAAAAACGTTATGAATGCAACTTACACTTCCGACTGTACAGTGTGTTTTCTTTTTCTTATAATGCACTTATGAGTTTTGAGGTTAGAGACGTTTTCATTTGCCATTCACTGACAGTCGAAGAGGCTCATCCTGTTCATCAGACTCCATCTTTTAAAATCGAAAGCGGAATAAAACAGTCTCTTCATAAAAGCCGGTGTATCAGCGCGCTGCTACATTGAAAACATATGATTCGATCCGTGCATCCTGATTGGTTCTCGGGATATAGCGGCTTTTGCTGTCAAAGGCACGTGGCGTTTAGCGGCTTTTGCAAACAAACTGTTATTTCTGAATGCGCTGACTCTGGGATTTAGATGATTTGAACCAAATCTATTTGTTGCTGGTGCACTACGTGCCTAAAGCATTCACTCAATGTCATTGTCTCATTTTTAGGTGATTGGCATTTAGCGGCTTTTGCATCTGAACTCTTCATATGCGAAAAAAGGTTCACTTTTAGAGAAAAGAACCCCCTTTTTACTAGGCTGGCTACTGGCCTGAACCATAGCATTCACCTGGGTTTCGTGTAGCTGTCCATACTGCAGTGTGCATCGCTGCACACTACACACACACTGCCTGACGACCCACTCAGCTGGCAGGGTTAAGCTCACCGTCCCTGTACCTGCCAGCTTGCTCTCTTAAGGGGCATCGCCGGCTTGCCATCTCTGAGGTATCACCCTCGCCCGCCATCTGCGCCCCGACAGACGCTCATACGCCACACTGCGCCGCAGCTGTTCCCAGGACAGCGGGAGGTCGAGTGGTGAAGTCTTGCTGCCACCCTCGCTGCCTCTCGGTGCCCCCTGGGGCCCAAGCCATCCTGCACTCCGCATCACAAACACCTTCTGTGATATGACTGCGAGGAGTGTTGATCACTGACTCCGAGGAACTAGAGGACATAGAGGAGAAATGTTTTGGTTGGCTGGAATCGCCTTTAAAAGTTAAACCCACTTAGGCTACGTTCACACCGATAACCTTCTGATTAAAGGGATAGTTCACCCAAAAATCACTCAAGTGGTTCCAAAGCTTTATTGGTTTCCTTCTTCTGTTGAACACGATTTTGAAGAAATCTGAAAACCATTGACTTACATAGTTGGAAAAAACAAACACTATGGAAGTCAATGGGTACAGGTTTCCAGCTTTCTTCTGAATATCTTCTGTTGTGTTCAACAGAAGAAAGAAACTCGTCAAGGTTTGAAAAAAGTAAACAGTTTTCATTCTTGGATGAGCTGTACATTTAAGTCAAGAGTGTCCAAACTTTTTCGTATAAAGGGCCAAAAGGCAAATATTATTGAGAGCCATGGGCTGAAGATAAATTACCAAGCTACTTTATATTACATTAAAGTTGCCATGGGTAATTTCCTAATTTATTTCATAAAACTTAAAAGTAAATAGAAAAGCATACATTAAATCATGCAGTATAACTTTAAAATAATAACTTATTGCAATAAAAACATAAGGTAAGGGATAATCAACGGCTTGCCGTGTGTTAAAGGATTTTAATGCACGACGTGGAAGAGAAGGACCACACGACGCACAGTGGAGTGTGGTCGCCTCCGCGAAGTGCATTAAAATCATTTAACACATGGCGAGCCGTTGATTATCTCGATTATTCCATGGTCATTTGCCAAGGTAGGCGTAAATTAAAAATAGTTTTGCTCTTTGCAATGCAATATTTGTCCGAATATGTGTATATGAGTTTTTACATGTTAGATTTTCTAGTCCCTCCACTGAATATTCAACTTTAAGCCTTCACACTTTAGTTTGAACATGCTGTTTTTATAAAAACCCCTTTAACAAACATTTTTGAACATCTAAAGTAAATAAATCGTGTTATTATGCCTCTTTCGAATCAAAGTACGTTATAAGGCTAGGCAAACTGATCTTATGGAATTGATCTAACAAAAAGACTGCGATCGCTGCTTTAAAGGGCACATAGTTTACCTCTTTTTATGATTTAGTAATAATATTATGGTTCTTCTGAGTGTGTCAGTTTAGGTTTAGTTTAAAACACAATTCAGATTTTTTTATTATAATGTGTTAAAAAGTGTCATGTTGGGGGCGTGTCCACAGCTCGCTGATTTATGGGTGTGTTGCTTCACATTTAAATCAGTTTCGGCTTTCCGCCCAACGTAACAAGGGGGCGGAGCTATGGGCTCACCCACTCTGTGTTTGCAACAGAGTCAGACAGGCAGACTGAGAGAAGGAGCAGGAAAGAGAGGATCAGCATTCAGTCGTACATGTACGACTCTGACACAGACCAAGCAGAGTACAAAATCATGTGTCTTTGTACAGTTTTACAGCCAACTGTGTGCTAGTTTCAAGTACCGAGCTTGTACACAGAAACTAATAACCACGCACACTGAATTAACTTTGACTGAGGCACCGGATGCGCCGCTCGAAGCCGCGACACGGCACACCAGACACTCTGTGGCGCGGCAGAAACACGAAGTGTCCCATTTTAGAATTCTAAACATGGGTTTCTATCAGGGTACACACAACGGCGCTTCAAGTCGGCAGCGGCACCGTTGTGTGTACCTTGATAGAAACCTATGTTTAGAATTCTAAAACGCATGGCGCTGCGTCAGGTACAGCTAGGGTTTTCCTTTAGTGATATCGCTTCGACTCACGCTGAAAATGGCGGACGTGAGTCAACAAACTGAGGATATGATGACGTGCCTGTCAATCAGTATTGGTGGGCGGGGGGACCGCACTCCAACGTCAAGTTGTGGTCGATCTGAAAACCGCTCCAATTGGTCCACCGTTTTTATGTTGTTAAATTGAAAAAAAAGCTCTGGGTGTGTTTATATCACCCCAATATGACGGTCTATACACCATACATGCACATATGTCTGTCCAAACAGTAGATTTTTTACCATAGGTGCCCTTTAAGTAGAATAACGTTACGATTATTAAAACACATTAATCTATACATACACATGAAATAAAACATTCACAAAGGTGTAACTTATCTTATGAAACGCCAGTTCAAGGGCACAAGATGCATTTTGAAGAGAAAGCAGCCAAAGTCCATTTCAGAAATTTTTGCTGTAAAATCTTTGGCCCGCGGGCCCTAGTTTGAGCATCCCTGCTTTAGGTGTTCAAACCTGATTTCTTTTCCTTTTCTTTTTTTAAAATGAGGCCAAATTCAGATTCTTGTGTGAATTGAGGACACGAAAGTTCAATAACAAATATTGCATTCAGCATGCTGTCATGTGATAGTAAACATGGAGGCTAATGAAATCAGTGTTTATGGTTTCAATGTGACTTAAAATCCATGTGAAAACAAAACTGACAGTGTTTATTTTGCTAGTGCACGTTCACTGTGAAACTCAACAGTCAACATTATCAAATGAAATGAGTGTAGTGAACTCAAAATTTACTGAAAGGTAATTCTACCCATTTAAAAAGAGTTTTGAACTCAGTGTTGAAGGTAATGAGTTAATTTAATACCTCATTACTTCAACTTAAATGGAGTAAGTTCACAGTACTCATATAGATTAGTTTTTTTTAACTCAAATGGTTTGTAGCAATCGGTTTTCTCAAACGGTTTGAGTTGTCGTAATGTATTAGGTTTTACAGTACTCAGTTGGTTTGAGTTCTCTTCATTTATTGGCTTTTACTGTGCTCAAATTGCTTCACTTACTCAAATGATTTAAGTTCACAGTACTCATTAGGATTCATTTTTTAACCTAAATGATTTGTTGCAATCGGTTTCCTCAAATGGTCGGAGTTACCTTTTTGGGTTTTATAGTGTTGTTATTCTTTAAGTGAACAATTAATCCATGCAAGTCCATCCAAATTTTGGTAAATTCTGACCATTTGCTTCTGTGTTTGGGGTGGCGGTCCTTTTCTGTTGATGTCAGTTTGACAGTTTCACCACAATATTCTTAACCACGTCCCTCTTACCGTTAGTTTGCCATTATAGTTCGCAAAATGAAAGTCCCACCCCCTACTCACTATTCCGTTTCTGTTAGTAGTACATCAACATACTGGAATGAAAGTCTCAGCAACTTCTGGTTTATGCAGATTTGAATCTTTAATCAAACAATTATGTGTGAGTTCATTATTACTATCATTTCCTTCTTTCCTTATTGTTACAAACTTGGTTTCATCTTGGAGTTCACTATAAGAAAATATGATCAAAAAGTCATGACGACAAATGTTTTTTGTTACTTTGGTTAATCAGATTTCAACCTTATTATTAAAGCTATACACATTTTAACTTGATGTTTTAAGTCTACAATAAATTGATTAGTTATTATGATTCCACTTAAAAGTTTAAAGCAGCCACAAAGTTTAAGCGATGAGGAAATGTCTTCATTGTTTATTTAAAAAAAAATTACTATCACTGGGCAATGTTGTGAGCTTAGTTTAAGTTACATTTGTGCTGGCAGAAGACTTCTGAGCATAGAAATAAGCAAAACTAAGCTTATTCAATAAACCTGGCTCATTTTATCATTATCTTTTCATCTGCTTCTGTTTTTTTTCTGGCTTTAACCTAACCCTAGAAAGCACAACATATTTTGAGTACTAGGGAAGGTACCAGACAAGACCCCCTTTTAACAGAGATTTGGGCTTTAGACAACTTTGCTGGCTGGTTGTTTTTAATACCACAAAAGTGATGTTTTCTGACAGGACCTGGGGTCCGTTCTTCGTAGCTCGCTCAAATGATCAAAGATGATTTGGCAGATCCTGGATCTTTTAATCTTGATAACTGATCTCTGTCTAAGTTGGTTCTTCAAACAAGTTCTTGAATCAGATCCTCGCAATCATGATCAGCAATGCAACTATTGGCTGGCGGCACAGCAGCGTAATGACATCATCTGATTAATATTCAATTATCCATGTGAGCTAAATTGCATAAAATTCGTAGGAAATGGTTTGTTAAATATGATATGCAATAACTTTTCACCTTTGTTGTGGGCTGCATGCTTTACCCTTTCATGTGTCAAGAGTATTTAACAATTTATTTAGTTTTACAGTTAGAGCGGATTTTCTTTATTATAATAGCCATAGTAGTATTATTGTAGGTGGTTTCTTAATCAAAGTAACGAATAACTGGATATCAAAAGCATTTTGATATTTGTAAAGGTGTCTGCAACTTTTGTGAAGCATCAAATCAACGTCATATTAACTGTCAAGACATTTTCATGACTGCATAAATGTATTATTCCTTTAAAAAATAGTCACATATTGTGCTTGTCTATCATACACAAATTGTACTAAAGCGATCTAAAAAGTTCAATGAATTTTTTCTAGGAACCACCAGGTGGCAATCTTTGTACTTTTATTTCGGAGTGCAGATTTTGTTAATATATATATATATATATATATATATATATATATATATATATATATATATATATATATATATTTTTTTTTTTTTTTTTTAACGTGTGTGTGTATGTGTGTGTGTGTGTATATATATATATATATATATATATATATATATATATATATATATATATATATATATATATATAGTTAAAAATATATATTTACTATTTTCCCAAGTGTATATAACTACTGTAAGAAAATTTGGTACATACTTTCAGTATTATCTTTGCTTGAACTGACCCAATCTAATCCTGTTTATATGAAATGAGCCTGCTCCCTAGCAGGTTTGAGCTACCAGAACTGTTGCTGTGACAACAACTCTCGGATCAGTTTTGAAGAACGAAACGATCCTGGATCGTGTCAAATCGTCAATAACCAAATCCAGCTAATTGAGTAATCTACGTACGAAGAGCCGACCCCTGGTGTCTTATTTTGCGGCTCTTGTCATCATCACCTCAGTTGCGGCATAATTTATTGTTGTGCTCTGTTGTTCACTATTGAAGCAAGCATTCGTCTGCATTCTCTAATTTTCCCAGTAGATTCCCAGTAGATAAAAGACTTTCCACTTACATTGATGTGTTTATGCTTAATGTAATTTAATTTCAGTAAATCTGGCATTTGATGTGTTTGGCTTCCAGTGTCATTCACATTCAGCTGTACAAATTTTTTGTTTATATTACATTTTTTTAATAATTTTTCTTAGCATAGTTTTAAAAAATGTTTTCCTAGTAACACACAAGTTTGTACCGTAGTTGTAGCATGTTACTCTCTACTGTCTTTTGTTTCCTTATAGCAGTTAACATTCAGTGAAAAATAAAGTGGATTCAACAGACTTTTGTTTACCAAAGTGCCTCAGCAGGACTTCCAAAGCATCCAAGACTTTTTCTGTGACACAAAACCAAATAAAAAGTACAAACACCAAATACAAAACAATGCTTCCATTTATAGCAGACGCTGAAACATTCCGAAACTATTTTGATTTGTTTGGTAATTAAATAAAGTAAAAAAATAACAAAAATATTCATTCATTTATTTTCTTTTCGTCTTATAGTTCCTTTATTAATCCGGGATCGCCAATGAACCGCCAGCTTATCCAGCATATGTTTTATGCAGCGGATGCTCTTCCAGCTGCAACCCATCTCTAGGAAACATCCATACACACTCATACACTACAGACAATTTAGCCTACCCAATTCACCTGTACCGCATGTGTTTGGACTGTGGAGGAAACCGGAAGAAACCCACGCGAACACAGGGGGAACATGCAAACTCCTCACAGAAATGCCAACTGACCCAGCCGAGGCTCGAACCAGCGACCTTCTTGCTGTGAGGCGACAGCACTACCTAATGCGCCACCATAACAACAATATACAACAATTAAAGTGAAATAAGGTGCGATTGCTACAGTGAGCATTTTGTATATCTTTAGTGTTAATAATATTAATATTAAATCATCAGCAGTTTCATACGTTTGCTCATATATTAATTCATTCTTTTTCTTTTCAGTTAGTCCCTTTATTAATCTGGGGTCGCCACAACGGAATGACCCGTTAGAATGAATACGTATATATATATATATATATATATATATATATATATATATATATATATATATATACATACATACATACATATATACATATATATATATATATATATATATATATATATATATATATATATATATATACATACATATATACACACATGTGTATATATATATACATATATATATATATATATATATATACACACACATGTGTATATATATATACATATATATATATATACACACACATATATATATACCCGGCGGCACGTTTTTCTGCAGTTTTTGTTTTTGCGAATCCGCCAGAGGTCGCCGTGTGGGCTTTTTTCGAGATCTCAAATTTCCCTCGCGAGTCCCATTCGCGGCTGCTGTTCTCGCGTAAACCCACCAGAAGCCGCTGTTGACTCACTTTTGGACAGACTTTCTGACTGACTGAGCGAATGATTGCCTGACCCTTCCTCCCCCTTTCCTAAACCCAACCAATTTTATCGATTGACCCGCCCACCCACTTCCCCAAACCCAACCAACACGTTTCAAAAGCAATCCAAACAAATAAAAGCCCTCGTCTGACTTTTTTTTTTTACCACATCCTCACCCTGCTAATCACTTGTTTGTTTTATAGTTTGGATTCGGTTTTTGTCTTACCTGCTTTCTGGCACCGCTTTTCACCGGACTTGAACCCCCGTCTTCGTGGTCAACTCCTCTCTGCATCTCAAATGATAACGGGACAAACTGGTCCATACGGAGATAAGCGGTCAGCTGGTAAGTGCGAAAAGGAATGGCATCACACCGCCCCGTATCGCTCGTTTAAAGAAATGAAATGCAGCCATATGTACATGTACCTCCACCTACATAATTTGCTGTCTCCAGAAACGTCTGCAGGGCTACGTTTTCACAATGAGCCTGTGTTGCATGTAACATTTCATCTCAATGTCAAAAAATGTCTCTAAATCATCACATTTACACACATCTTTTCAATTTCAGGTTTCTTCTCCATTTTGTGGAGTGTAGCATTATTTAGTCGATTTTGTGTGATATTTTTTTTTTCTTTCTGGTCTTTCCCGCTGTCAATGGAGCAGTCTGGCGAAATGACAAAGAAAGCTGATCCTGATTGGTCGTCGTGCGTGCAAAACCTTATAGAGCCAAGATTTCAACTTTGTAGATAAACCGTTTTTAAATAAAAAGTCTTGAAATGTAAACAACATCACAATGTAAATAAGTTGCCATTTATTAACAACATGTGAATAACTCAGTTTTGACAAAAATGTCAGATAGAACCTTATAATTGTAAGGTGACGAATTGCTTAAGCTCATATACAACCATAGAAGTTAGTGTTAAAGGGCACCTAGGTTAGCTCTTTTTTCAGATTTAATCATACCTTTTTTCATCTATTTTTTCAGGTATTTTTCATCATACCTTTTGCAAGATTCTATTTGATAAATTTTTTTACTAGGGTGGCGGTTTTGTCATACTGCGCCTTTAAAGCTAGTCCTCCCCGCCCACCTACAAGCCTTTCTGCGTGCCTTAATCTCCTCCCTCGGCTGCGTCAGACAACAGACAGACTTAAAGGAAGCAGATCTCACATAGCGTTTGTGAGAAATACTACAGTACTTTACCAATGAGTATTTGTAGTGCAGTTCGGTTGCATCAATGAGTCACACAATGTAGTTACAAAGTTCACACGCACACACACGCGCACACACAGACAGACAGACCGCGCGTTTAGCCTCCTACGTAAAGCGGTCGATCTGAAAACCGCTCCAATTGGTCCACCGTTTTTATGTTGTTAAATTGAAAAAAAAAAGACTGGGTGTGCTTACATCACCCCAATATGACGGTTTATACACCATACATGCACATATGTCTGTCCAAACAGCTTGAAAAGTAGATTTTTCACCATAGGTGCCCTTTAATGCTACTACTGCTACACTCATAACATGATTTTTGCTGCTTGTTCAAAGTGCTTGTTTAAAATGAGCTGGATCAACACAATTCCTGAGTTTTTGGGGGGGATAACTTAATCGTTTTATGTCCAGTCCACTTAAATTTGTATAAATGATTAAGTTAACTTACTCGATTTGAGTTGGGACAACATGAAGGAATCGTGTGGAACCCAGCATTTGTGTTGACAGTGTACCAATAATAAGAAGTAAAAAGATTAGTCCAATAAAGCATGTGAATTTGACTGCTCAGCTTCACAACTCAATCCAATACCGGGTTGCAGTGTTGCCTAGTAACGATGGCACACAACTGACCTTATCTCGTGCGGTCATAAAAATGTATGAAGTCCCCCCTATTTTCCTTCCTCGGTTCTCTATTCCCCGCTCTCCATGCACAATCACTCGCACGCAGCCAAGGGCAAAGCACACTATGCATTTTCTTATTCCCTACTACAGCACTGCTATCGTGTGTGTGTGTGTGTGTGTTTGTGTGTGTGTGCGCGCGCTTTGCCTGGGAGCTCCCTTGTTTCATTACAGGCGTTGTTATCTGAACCAGAACACTGTCTCACAACACACACTGGGTAGGAGGGAGCAGATCACATGGTTTAAATTTAACACACACACACACACGCACACGTATCTATATGGGAGAGAGAAAGGGAAATGTCTGAAAGGGAGAGGGCTTATAGAAGAGGCTGTACCTTTATTGGATTGGCCTTGACAGTGATAATTTCGGCAGAATCCATTCAGCCTCCGGGGGGAGGACAGACACCAGCGTTCAATAACACCTGACACTTTTTTTCCCATCATCCACCACACTGAGGCTACAGTGTAATTCTTCTGTGTCTGTTGCAGCATTGCGCCAATTTCTTTGGAATATGATTTTAGCTGGAAAGATTGAATGAATGTACAATTCTGAAACTGCTGACAGCTTCAGGGGACGTTGTAGAGTATTCAGTGCTGTTCTCAAAGGCAAGCATTCATGGTTTTATTGCTTGTGCTAAATGCTTATGAATGCTGGATTGTTTCAACGCAACTTAGGGTAAAGTATGAGAAAAGCCATCAGTGGTGTAAAGTAACAAATACTCAAACTACTGTAATTGAGTAGTTTTTCTGAGGAATTGTAATTTACTGAGTAGTTTTAAAAACGTGTGCTTTTACTTTCCCTTGAGTACATTTTTAGGGCAGTATTGATACTTTTACTCCACTACTTTCCTTCAACCTGCAGTCTCTACTTTATTTTTTCTTGTTTATTTTGTCCTGTGATTTCTGTCCAATAAAATCGCACATAGAAGGTAAATAACCTCATAATACCTCAAGACATGGGTGATTTATAATTGCAGCAAACTGTTTGGAAACATTAAAAATGCCCAAGACGATGTCCAAAATCTTTACACGTATTAACCCAGAGACTGTTTAGACGTATGTCACTGATGAGAAGATGACGGATGTTTACTGTATGATGACTGAAATTGCCTTAAACGCGTCAACATGATGTCAGATTGAAGTTGTACCCCAATGTCATTGGGACGTTGCAGTTTGTTTGGAAATGAAAATCGAGTTGACGTCAAAACTCAATGTCAGTCCGACGTCAATTTTCAAACCTAAAATCAACCAAATATCAACGTATAATGATGTTACAGCTTGACGTTGTGTGGACGTTACCACTATGATGTCAATCAGATGTTGGATTTTGGTTGCCATACCTGACGAATAAATGTCAGTATTTGACGTCAATATGACGTTGGTTTAAGATGTTGGCTTGAGGTTGGATTTTGGTCACTTTCTAACCTAAAATCAACAAAATGTCAACGTCCTTTGATGTTGTTAATGGACATCAAAATAACATTGTCCATAGATGCTGGCTAGATGTTAAATTTTGGTCACCTGACATCACAACCTAAATCTAACATAATATTAACGTCTTATGATGTTGTGTGTCTGCTGGGCAATAACTGAATGCACTACAGAATGTTACGTTTACACACATCCACACATTACATGTAAATGCTTCAACTTTTTACAGTGTAATACTCACTACTCTTGGGTACTTTTGAAAGGTCTACTTTTTACTCACACTTTGAGTAATATTTAAAACAGATCATTTTACTAAATAATAATAACAACAACAACAGCAACAAAAATAATAATAATAAAACATTAAAATTTAAAATAAAAATAAAATAAATACAAATAAAAAATGCAACAATTTATATGATAATTGCACTATTGGCTGTATTGATTGATTAATTAATTCATTAATTTGTTCATTTAATCATTCATTTATTTATTATTTTTTTATTATTCCTTTATTTATTAATTCTTTCTTTTTAATAACTTTATTAGACTTCCAACCCATCCGCTAATACTTTGATTAGATTAAAAATGTAATAATATACAAATGTACAATTGATTTATTTCTATAATGCAAGTATAATAAATGAACAACACCTATTACAGTACATTTGATATGCATCATACATTTCATTTGTAAGAAACAGAAAAGTGTACACAGGCTAATAATATGCAATATCAAATACCAGTAATTTCATATGATTTCTCTAATAATGTTGTATATCTGAAAGAATGATTAGTAGAATTCCCAGTGCTTCATTTATTGCTCTGTAATGATGCTGGAGTGTGCTAAAACTGACAGAAAAAACACAAAGCGCGCAGCCCTGTTCTGTTCTTGTCACCCCAACCCCGCCTTCCCACCACTCCCTCAACATTTCCCTCTCTCTCCTCCTCTCATTCTAGCATTCTAACCCTCTCAGTGCCCTAGTTTAGTACTTCAAGGTTGGCCACATATATTCTACCCCATGCCTTACGGCCAGCCAATGACTGGCGAGCAGCGGTTGCAGTAGAAGGGTGGAGCTGTGGTGTCATACAGCAGCGCAGCCAGTGGCCAGTGGGATGCGAGGGGCTGCTGCTGCTGCTGGTGGATAGATAGGTTATGGTGTGTGTGTGTGTGTGTGGAGGGGGTGTTTGGTCGCTGCCATGGGTGTGTGATGCTTGTTTTAGTGTGGCAGGTCACATCAGGGAAGAACCTGAGAAGAATAGATGGGATGCGTGTGCAAAACAGCAGACATTACAGAGGCTGAGAGCAGAACTGGCTGGTTGATTCTACATCTTTTTGGAAAATGCTCGGTTGTATGCAAGAATACTATTTTAGAATTTGGCATTAGATGTAATATAAATAAACTGCTTGTAATTCTTATAATTAGGATTTTAATATTTAACTAAAAATGAAACAGTTACATGAATTAAATGTTATTAGAAAATATATTTAAAACTAATTATTTCATTTAACTTGAAAGTACTAATATTGAAAAAAAAAAACATATGAAGTATAGCTTTAAATAAAAACTGTTTAGATTAATAATAAAAATTGTTTTTCTGCACTGAGAGTAGAGTTTTTGTTTATATTTTTATCAAAAGATCACAAGTTTAAATAATAATAACATTTTTCACAATATTTTTTTGGCTCATGTTACCAAATGTAGTCTCCAAATACACTTAAAAAGGGGATACAGTTGAAGTCAGAATTATTAGCCCTCCTGTTTATCCCCCCCCCCCCATTTCTGTTTAATGAAGAGATTTTTTCAACACATTTCTAAACATAATAGTTTTAATAACTCATTTATATAATAACTGATTTATTTTATCTTTGCCATAATGACAGTAAATAATATTTGACTAGATATTTTTCAAGACACTTCTACACAGCTTAAAGTGACATTTAAAAGCTTAACTAGGTTAATTAGGTTAACTAGGCAGGGTGCGTTTCCCAAACAATGACATGACTCGTGGCTGAACTATCATAGTAAGTTGCATCGGTTGAAAAAAGAACAAAGTAGTGACTGGTGTTTCCCAAAACCGTAGTTTCTCAGTCGCAGATCCATCATTTAAACCATGTTAGTTATGACATAAAATGCACATATTGATGCTCTAAACGAGGTGGAGTTACAATTTCTGTAGCGAAATAAAAACAACCCTTTTTTGTGCAAATGATATTGTTTTACACGCACATGCATTTAAAAAAAATCCAATTTCAGTTTTGGTAAAAACATGCACTTGTTTTCCGTATTAATTGAAATATATGTAAACGGAACATAGCCTATATGTTACCTTTACAAATATTGAGAACATTCCACATTCTGTTCTAAAACATTAAAAAACAAGACCTATTCTAATTTCTAATATAAATTATATAAATCATAAATGGTTGTAATTTACAGTAGGCTATTTATTAAGAATTGAAAAAAAATCCTACTTAATACAACAACAATAATAATAATAATAACAAAAACAATAACAACAATAA